>NW_027513673.1:0-67052 GCF_048772815.1 Callospermophilus lateralis
GCTTGCCAAGCTTCTAAGAAATAACGAGTTTCTGAAATACCATCAAATATTTTTTCACCCAATCTTGATGATACTTGGTGGTAATGACAAGTACACCAATCCCACTTGGCTCCCCAAATTTTGTTCTTCTAGGTTGAAGCGTTCGTTTACAATAGCAGTTTTTATTTTTAGGTTTCACTCTGTTCTCTCCTATATAGATAGATGAATTTGGAATTCTAAATCCAACATGGTTTGTAGTTGCTTTTGAAACTTGACAAAAAAAAAGTAGTTCTCAGTTTTGTCTCTATGGTATTTTTTTTTTAATTAGCCCTAAGCAGAGACTGTGGAAAACACTTTCCTTGAAAGGGGTTGCCAAGCTTTCAAGAAATAACGAGTTTACGAAATACCAGCAAATATTCTTTCACCCAATCTTGATGATACTTGGTGGTAATGATCAGTACACAAATCCTACTTGGCTCACCAAATTTTGTTCTTCTAGGTTGAAGCGTTCTTCTACAGCAGCAGTTTTTATATTTAAGTTTCACTCTGTTCTCTTCTACATAGATAGATGAATTTGGAACTCTATATCCAACATGGTTTGTAGTAGCTCTTTGAAACTTGGCAAAATATAGGAGTTCTCAGTTTTGTCACTATGCTTTGTTTCCTCTTCAATTAGCCCTACTCACAGACTTTGGAAAAGCACTTTCAATGAGAAGGGTTTCCAAGCTTCTAAGAAATAAATAGTTTCCGAAATACCAGCAAATATTTTTTCACCCAATCTTGATGACACTTGGTGGTAATGATCAGGACACAAATCGCACTTGGCTCACCAAATTTTGTTTCCAGGTTGAAGCGTTCGTTTACAGTAGCAGTTTTTATTTTTAGGTTTCACTCTGTTCTCTCCTATACAATAGATGAATTTGGATCTCTAAATCCAACATGGTTTGTAGTAGGTCTTTGAAACTGGACAAAAAAAAGTAGTTCTCAGTTTTGTCTCTGTGATTTGTTTCCACTTCAAGTAGCCCTAAGCAGAGACTGTGGAAAAGCACTTTCATTGAAAGGGGTTGCCCAGCGTCCAAGAAATTACGAGTTTCTGAAATACCAGCAAATATTTTTTCAACCAATCTGGATGATACGTGGTGCTAATGACAAGTACACAAATCCCACTTGGCTCACCAAATTTTGTTCTTCTAGGTTGAAGCACACGTTTACAGTAGCAGTTTTAATTTTTGTTTCACTGTGTTCTCTCCTTTATAGATAGATGAATTTGGAACTCTAAATCCAACATGGTTTCTAGTAGCTCTTTGAAACGTGACAAAATAACGAACTTCTCAGGTTTGTCTCTATGGTTTGTTTCCTCTTCAAGTAGCCCTAGGCACAGACTGTGGAAAGCACTTTCACTGAGAGGGGTTGCCAAGCTTCTAAGAAATAACGAGTTTCCGAAATACCAGCAAATATTTTTTCACCCAATCTTGATGATACGTGGTGGTAATGACAAGTACACAATTCAAGCTTGGCTCACCAAATTTTGTTCTCCTAGGTTGAAGCGTTCGTTTACAGTAGCAGTTTTTATTTTTAGGTTTCACTCTATTCTCTCATATAGAGATAGATAAATTTGGAACTCTAACTCCAACATGGTTTGTAGTAGCTCTTTGAAACTTGACAAAATAAAGGAGTTCTCAGATTTGTCTCTATGGTTTGTTTCCTCTTCAAGTACCCCTAGGCACAGACTGTGGAAAAGCACCTTAATTGAAAGGGGTTGCCAAGCTTCCAAGAAATTACGAGTTTCCGAAATACCAGCAAATATTTTTTCACCCAATCTTGATGATACGTGGTGGTAATGACAAGTACACAAATCCCACTCTCACCAAATTTTGTTCTTCTAGGTTGAAGCGTTCGTTTACAGTAGCAGTTTTTATTTTTAGGTTTCACTCTGTTCTCTCCTATAGAGATAGATGAATTTGGAACTCTAACTCCAACATGGTTTGTAGTAGCTCTTTGAAACTTGACAAAATTAAGGAGTTCTCAGATTTGTCTCTATGGTTTGTTTCCTCTTCAAGTACCCCTAGGCACAGACTGTGGAAAAGCACTTTCATTGAAGGGGTTGCCAATCTTCCAAGAAATTACGAGTTTCCGAAATACCAGCAAATATTTTTTCACCAAATCTTGATGATACGTGGTGGTAATGAAAAGTACACAAATCCCACTTGGCACACCAAATTTTGTTCTTCTAGGTTGAAGTGTTCGTTTAAAGTAGCAGTTTTTCGTTTTAGGTTTCACTCTGTTCTCTCCTATACAGATAGATGAATTTGGATCTCTAAATCCAACATGGTTTGTAGTAGCTCTTTGAAACTTGACAAAAAAAGTAGTTCTCAGTTTTGTCTCTGTGATTTGTTTCCACTTCAAGTAGCCCTAAGCAGAGACTGTGGAAAAGCACTTTCATTGAAAGGGGTTGCCAAGCGTCCAAGAAATTACGAGTTTCCGAAATACCAGCAAATATTTTTTCAACCAATCTGGATGATACGTGGTGCTAATGACAAGTACACAAATCCCACTTGGCTCACCAAG
This sequence comes from Callospermophilus lateralis, assembly GCF_048772815.1. NCBI lineage: Eukaryota > Metazoa > Chordata > Mammalia > Rodentia > Sciuridae > Callospermophilus > Callospermophilus lateralis. The sequence goes on from NW_027513673.1 coordinate 2,548, forward strand.
TTTTGTTCTTCTAGGTTGAAGCACACGTTTACAGTAGCAGTTTTAATTTTTGTTTCACTGTGTTCTCTCCTTTATAGATAGATGAATTTGGAACTCTAAATCCAACATGGTTTCTAGTAGCTCTTTGAAACGTGACAAAATAACGAAGTTCTCAGGTTTGTCTCTATGGTTTGTTTCCTCTTCAAGTAGCCCTAGGCACAGTCTGTGGAAAGCACTTTCATTGAGAGGGGTTGCCAAGCTTCTAAGAAATAACGAGTTTCCGAAATACCAGCAAATCCTTTTTCACCCAATCTTGATGATACCTGATGGTAATGATCGGTACACAATCCCACTTGTCTCACCAAATTTTCTTCTTCTATGTTGAAGCGTTCGTTTACAGTAGCAGTATTTATTTTTAGGTTTCACTCTGTTCTCTCCTATATAGATAGATGAATTTGGAACTCTAAATCCAACATGGTTTCTAGTAGACCTTTGAAACTTGAAAAAATAAAGGAGTTCTCAGTTTTGTCTTTATGGGTTGTTTCCTCTTCAAGTAGCCCTAGGCACAGACTGTGGAAAAGCACTTTCATTGAGAGGGGTTGCCAAGCTTCTAAGAAATAACGAGTTTCCGAAATACCAGCAAATATTTTTTCACCCAATCTTGATGATACTTGGTGGTAATGATCAGTACACAAATCCCACTTGGCTCACCAAATTTTGTTCTTCTAGGTTGAAGCGTTCGTCTATAGTAGTCCTTTTTATATTTAGGTTTCCCTCTGTTCTCTCCTATATAGATAGATGAATTTGGAACTCTAAATCCAACATGGTTTCTAGTCGATCTTTGAAACTTGACAAAAAAAAGTAGTTCTCCGTTTTGACTCTATGCTTTGTTTTTTCTTCAAGTAGCCCTAAGCAGATCCTGTGGAAAAGCACTTTCATTGAAAGGGGTTGCCAAGCTTCCAAGAAACAACGAGTTTCCGAAATACAAGCAAATATTTTTTCACCCAGTCTTGATGATACTTAGTGGTAATGATCGATACACAAATCCCACTTGACTCACCAAATTTTGTTCTTCTAGTTTGAAGCGTTTGTTTACAGGAGCTGTTTATATTTTTAGGTTTCTCTCTGTTCTCTCCTATATAGATAGCTGAATTTTCAACTCTAAATACAACATTGTTTGTAGTAGCTCTTTGAAACTTGAAAAAATAAAGGAATTCTCAGTTTTGTCTCTATGATTTGTTTCCTCTTCAAGTAGCCCTAAGCAGACAATGTGGAAAAGCACTTTCATTGAAAGGGGTTGCCAACCTTCCAAGAAATTACGAGTCTTCGAAATACCGGCAAATATTTTTTCACTCAATCTTGATGATACGTGGTGGTAGTGGTCGGTACACAAATCCCACTTTTCTTACCAAATTTTCTTCTTCTAGGTAAAAGCGTTCGTTTACAGTAGTAGTTTTTATTTTTAGGTTTCCCTCTGTTCTCTCCTATATAGATAGATGAATTTGGAACTCTAAATCCAACATGGTTTGTAGTAGCTCTTTGAAACTTGTCAAAATAAAGGAGTTTTCACTTTTGTCTCTATGGTTTGTTTCCTCTTCAAGTAGCCCTAGGCACAGACTGTGGAAAAGCAATTTCATTGACAGGGGTTGCCAAGCTTCTAAGAAATAACGAGTATCCGAAATACCAGCAAAGATTTTTTCACCCAATCTTGATGATACTTGGTGGTAATGATCAGTACACAAATCCTACTTGGCTCACCAAATTTTGTTCTTCTAGGTTTAAGCGTTCGTCTACAGCAGCAGTTTTTATGTTTAGGTTTCACTCTGTTCTCTCCTATATAGATAGATGAATTTGTAACTCTAAATCCAACATGGTTTGTAGTAGCTCTTTGAAACTTGATAAAATAAAGGAGTTCTCAGTTTGTCTCTATAATTTGTTTCCTCTTCAAGTAGCCCTAAGCAGAGACTGTGGAAAAGCACTTTGATTGAAAGGACTTGACAAGCTTCCAAGGAATTACGAGTTTCCGAAATACCAGCATATTTTTTTTCACCCAATCTTGATGATACTTGGTGGTAATGACAAGTACACAAATCCCACTTGGCTCACCAAATTTTGTTCTTCTAGGTTGAAGCGTTCGTTTACAGTAGCAGGTTTTAGTTTTAGGTTCTACTCTGTTCTTTCTCATATAGATAGATGAATTTGGAAATCTAAATCTACATTGTTTCTAGTAGCTCTTTGAAACTTGACAAAATAAAGGAGTTCTCAGTTTTGTCACTATGGTTTGTTTCCTCTTCAAGTAGCCCTAGGCACAGACTGTGGAAAAGCATTTTCATTGAGAGGGGTTTCCAAGCTTCTAAGAAATAACGAGTTTCCGAAATACCAGCAAATATTTTTTCACCCAATCTTGATGATACTTGGTGGTAATGATCAGGACACAAATCCCACTTGACACACCAAATGTTGTTCTTCTAGGTTGAAGCGTTTGTTTACAGGAGCTGTTTATATTTTTAGGTTTCCCTCTGTTCTCTCCTATATAGATAGATGAATTTGGAACTCTAAATACAACATGGTTTGTAGTAGCTCTTTGAAACTTGACAAAATAAAGGAATTCTCTGTTTTGTCTCTATGATTTGTTTCCTCTTCAAGTAGCCCTAAGCAGAGTCTGTGGAAAAGCACTTTCATTGAAAGGGGTTGCCAAGCTTCTAAGAAATAACGAGTTTCCGAAATGGCAGCGAATATTTTTTCACCCAATCTTCATGATACTTGGTGGTAATGATCGGAACACAAATCCCACTTGACTCACCAAATTTTATTCTTCTAGGTTGAAGCGTTCGTTTACAGCAGCTGTTTATATTTTTAGGTTACCCTCTGTTCTCTCCTATATAGATAGATGAATTTGGAACTCTAAATCCAACATGGTTTGTAGTAGCTCTTTGAAGCTTTTCAAAATAAAGTAGTTCTCAGTTTTGTCTGTGTGATTTGTTTCCACTTCAAGTAGCCCTAAGCAGAGACTGTGGAAAAGCACTTTCATTGAAAGGGGTTGCCCAGCGTCCAAGAAATTACGAGTTTCTGAAATACCAGCAAATATTTTTTCAACCAATCTGGATGATACGTGGTGCTAATGACAAGTACACAAATCCCACTTGGCTCACCAAATTTTGTTCTTCTAGGTTGAAGCACACGTTTACAGTAGCAGTTTTAATTTTTGTTTCACTGTGTTCTCTCCTTTATAGATAGATGAATTTGGAACTCTAAATCCAACATGGTTTCTAGTAGCTCTTTGAAACGTGACAAAATAACGAAGTTCTCAGGTTTGTCTCTATGGTTTGTTTCCTCTTCAAGTAGCCCTAGGCACAGACTGTGGAAAGCACTTTCACTGAGAGGGGTTGCCAAGCTTCTAAGAAATAACGAGTTTCCGAAATACCAGCAAATATTTTTTCACCCAATCTTGATGATACGTGGTGGTAATGACAAGTACACAATTCAAGCTTGGCTCACCAAATTTTGTTCTCCTAGGTTGAAGCGTTCGTTTACAGTAGCAGTTTTTATTTTTAGGTTTCACTCTGTTCTCTCATATAGAGATAGATAAATTTGGAACTCTAACTCCAACATGGTTTGTAGTAGCTCTTTGAAACTTGACAAAATAAAGGAGTTCTCAGATTTGTCTCTATGGTTTGTTTCCTCTTCAAGTACCCCTAGGCACAGACTGTGGAAAAGCACCTTAATTGAAAGGGGTTGCCAAGCTTCCAAGAAATTACGAGTTTCCGAAATACCAGCAAATATTTTTTCACCCAATCTTGATGATACGTGGTGGTAATGACAAGTACACAAATCCCACTCTCTCCAAATTTTGTTCTTCTAGGTTGAAGCGTTCGTTTACAGTAGCAGTTTTTATTTTTAGGTTTCACTCTGTTCTCTCCTATAGAGATAGATGAATTTGGAACTCTAACTCCAACATGGTTTGTAGTAGCTCTTTGAAACTTGACAAAATAAAGGAGTTCTCAGATATGTCTCTATGGTTTGTTTCCTCTTCAAGTACCCCTAGGCACAGACTGTGGAAAAGCACTTTCATTGAAGGGGTTGCCAATCTTCCAAGAAATTACGAGTTTCCGAAATACCAGCAAATATTTTTTCACCAAATCTTGATGATACGTGGTGGGAATGAAAAGTACACAAATCCCACTTGGCACACCAAATTTTGTTCTTCTAGGTTGAAGTGTTCGTTTAAAGTAGCAGTTTTTAGTTTTAGGTTTCACTCTGTTCTCTCCTATACAGATAGATGAATTTGGATCTCTAAATCCAACATGGTTTGTAGTAGCTCTTTGAAACTTGACAAAAAAAGTAGTTCTCAGTTTTGTCTCTGTGATTTGTTTCCACTTCAAGTAGCCCTAAGCAGAGACTGTGGAAAAGCACTTTCATTGAAAGGGGTTGCCAAGCGTCCAAGAAATTACGAGTTTCCGAAATACCAGCAAATATTTTTTCAACCAATCTGGATGATACGTGGTGCTAATGACAAGTACACAAATCCCACCTGGCTCACCAAGTTTTGTTCTTCTAGGTTGAAGCACACGTTTACAGTAGCAGTTTTTATTTTTGTTTCACTGTGTTCTCTCCTTTATAGATAGATGAATTTGGAACTCTAAATCCAACATGGTTTCTAGTAGCTCTTTGAAACGTGACAAAATAACGAAGTTCTCAGGTTTGTCTCTATGGTTTGTTTCCTCTTCAAGTAGCCCTAGGCACAGTCTGTGGAAAGCACTTTCATTGAGAGGGGTTGCCAAGCTTCTAAGAAATAACGAGTTTCCGAAATACCAGCAAATCCTTTTTCACCCAATCTTGATGACACCTGATGGTAATGATCGGTATACAATCCCACTTGTCTCACCAAATTTTCTTCTTCTATGTTGAAGCGTTCGTTTATAGTAGCAGTATTTATTTTTAGGTTTCACTCTGTTCTCTCCTATATAGATAGATGAATTTGGAACTCTAAATCCAACATGGTTTCTAGTAGACCTTTGAAACTTGAAAAAATAAAGGAGTTCTCAGTTTTGTCTTTATGGGTTGTTTCCTCTTCAAGTAGCCCTAGGCACAGACTGTGGAAAAGCACTTTCATTGAGAGGGGTTGCCAAGCTTCTAAGAAATAACGAGTTTCCGAAATACCAGCAAATATTTTTTCACCCAATCTTGATGATACTTGGTGGTAATGATCAGTACACAAATCCCACTTGGCTCACCAAATTTTGTTCTTCTAGGTTGAAGCGTTCGTCTATAGTAGTCCTTTTTATATTTAGGTTTCCCTCTGTTCTCTCCTATATAGATAGATGAATTTGGAACTCTAAATCCAACATGGTTTCTAGTCGCTCTTTGAAACTTGACAAAAAAAAGTAGTTCTCCGTTTTGACTCTATGCTTTGTTTTTTCTTCAAGTAGCCCTAAGCAGATCCTGTGGAAAAGCACTTTCATTGAAAGGGGTTGCCAAGCTTCCAAGAAACAACGAGTTTCCGAAATACAAGCAAATATTTTTTCACCCAGTCTTGATGATACTTAGTGGTAATGATCGATACACAAATCCCACTTGACTCACCAAATTTTGTTCTTCTAGTTTGAAGCGTTTGTTTACAGGAGCTGTTTATATTTTTAGGTTTCTCTCTGTTCTCTCCTATATAGATAGCTGAATTTTCAACGCTAAATACAACATTGTTTGTAGTAGCTCTTTGAAACTTGAAAAAATAAAGGAATTCTCAGTTTTGTCTCTATGATTTGTTTCCTCTTCAAGTAGCCCTAAGCAGACAATGTGGAAAAGCACTTTCATTGAAAGGGGTTGCCAACCTTCCAAGAAATTACGAGTCTTCGAAATACCGGCAAATATTTTTTCACTCAATCTTGATGATACGTGGTGGTAGTGGTCGGTACACAAATCCCACTTTTCTCACCAAATTTTCTTCTTCTAGGTAAAAGCGTTCGTTTACAGTAGTAGTTTTTATTTTTAGGTTTCCCTCTGTTCTCTCCTACATAGATAGATGAATTTGGAACTCTAAATCCAACATGGTTTGTAGTAGCTCTTTGAAACTTGTCAAAATAAAGGAGTTTTCACTTTTGTCCCTATGGTTTGTTTCCTCTTCAAGTAGCCCTAGGCACAGACTGTGGAAAAGCAATTTCATTGACAGGGGTTGCCAAGCTTCTAAGAAATAACGAGTATCCGAAATACCAGCAAAGATTTTTTCACCCAATCTTGATGATACTTGGTGGTAATGATCAGTACACAAATCCTACTTGGCTCACCAAATTTTGTTCTTCTAGGTTTAAGCGTTCGTCTACAGCAGCAGTTTTTATGTTTAGGTTTCACTCTGTTCTCTCCTATATAGATAGATGAATTTGTAACTCTAAATCCAACATGGTTTGTAGTAGCTCTTTGAAACTTGATAAAATAAAGGAGTTCTCAGTTTGTCTCTATAATTTGTTTCCTCTTCAAGTAGCCCTAAGCAGAGACTGTGGAAAAGCACTTTGATTGAAAGGACTTGACAAGCTTCCAAGGAATTACGAGTTTCCGAAATACCAGCATATTTTTTTTCACCCAATCTTGATGATACTTGGTCGTAATGACAAGTACACAAATCCCACTTGGCTCACCAAATTTTGTTCTTCTAGGTTGAAGCGTTCGTTTACAGTAGCAGGTTTTAGTTTTAGGTTCTACTCTGTTCTTTCTCATATAGATAGATGAATTTGGAAATCTAAATCTACATTGTTTCTAGTAGCTCTTTGAAACTTGACAAAATAAAGGAGTTCTCAGTTTTGTCACTATGGTTTGTTTCCTCTTCAAGTAGCCCTAGGCACAGACTGTGGAAAAGCATTTTCATTGAGAGGGGTTTCCAAGCTTCTAAGAAATAACGAGTTTCCGAAATACCAGCAAATATTTTTTCACCCAATCTTGATGATACTTGGTGGTAATGATCAGGACACAAATCCCACTTGACACACCAAATGTTGTTCTTCTAGGTTGAAGCGTTTGTTTACAGGAGCTGTTTATATTTTTAGGTTTCCCTCTGTTCTCTCCTATATAGATAGATGAATTTGGAACTCTAAATACAACATGGTTTGTAGTAGCTCTTTGAAACTTGACAAAATAAAGGAATTCTCTGTTTTGTCTCTATGATTTGTTTCCTCTTCAAGTAGCCCTAAGCAGAGTCTGTGGAAAAGCACTTTCATTGAAAGGGGTTGCCAACCTTCCAAGAAATTACGAGTCTCCGAAATACCGGCAAATATTTTTTCACCCAATCTTGATGATACTTGGTGGTAATGATCGGTACACAAAACCCACTTTACAGACCAAATTTTGTTCTTCTAGGTTGAAGCGTTCATTTACAGTAGCTGTTTATATTTTTAGGTTTCCCTCTGTTCTCTCCTATATAGATAGATGAATTTGGAACTCTAAATGCAACATGGTTTGTAGTAGCTCTTTGAAACTTGACAAAATAAAGGAGTTCTCAATTTTGTCTCTTTGGTTTGTTTCCCTTTCAAGTAGCCCTAGGCACAGACTGTGGAAAAGCACTTTCATTGAGAGGGGTTGCCAAGCTTCTAAGAAATAATGATTTTCCGAAATACCAGCAAATATTTTTTCACCCAATCTTGATGATAATGGTGGTAATGACAAGTACACCAACCCACTTCGCTTACCAAAAATTGTTCTTCTAAGTTGAAGCGTTCGTTTAAAATAGCAGTTTTTATTTTTAGGTTTCACTCTGTTCTCTCCTATATAGATAGATCAATTTGAAACGCTAAATCCAACATGGTTTCTAGTAGCTCTTTGAAACATGACAAAATAAAGTAGTTCTCTCTTTTGTCTCTATGGTTTGTTTTCTCTTCAAGTAGTCCTAGGCACAGACTGTAAAAAGCACATTCATTGAGAGAGGTTGCCAATCTTCTAAGAAATAACGAGTTTCCGAAATTCCAGCAAACATTTTTTCAACCAATCTTGATGATACTTGGTGGTAATGATCAGTACACAAATCCTACTTAGCTCATCAAATTTTGTTCTTCTACGTTGAAGCGTTCGTCTACAGCAGCACTATTAGTTTTAGGTTTCCCTCTGTTCTCTCCTATATAGATAGATGAATTTGGAACTCTAAATCCAACATGGTTTGTAGTAGCTCTTTGAAACTTGACAAAATAAAGGAATTCTCAGATTTGTCTCTATGGATGGTTTCCTCTTAAAGTAGCCCTAAGCAGAGACTGTGGAAGAGCACTTTCATTGAAAGGGGTTGCCAAGCTTCCAAGAAATTACGAGTTTCCGAAATACCCGCAAATATTTTTTCACCCAATCTTGATGATACCTGATGGTAATGATCGGTACACAAATCCCACTTGGCTCACCAAATTTTCTTCTTCTATGTTGAAGCGTTCGTTTAAAGTAGCAGTTTTTATTTTTAGGTTTCACTCTGTTCTCTCCTATATCGATGGATTAATTTGGAACTCTAAATCGAACATGGTTTGTAGGAGCCCTTTGAATCTTGACAAAATAAAGGAGTTCTCAGTTTTGTCTTTATGGGTTGTTTCCTCTTCAAGTAGCTTTAGGCACAGACTGTGGAAAAGCACTTTCATTGAGAGGGGTTGCCAAGCTTCTAAGAAATAACGAGTTTCCGAAATACCAGCAAATATTTTTTCACCCAATCTTGATGATACTTGGTGGTAATGATCAGTACACAAATCCTACTTGGCTCACCAAATTTTGTTCTTCTAGGTTGAAGCGTTCGTCTACAGCAGCAGTTTTTATATTTTGGTTTCACTCTGTTCTCTTCTACATAGATAGATGAATTTGTAACTCTATATCCAACATGGTTTGTAGTAGCTCTTTGAAACTTGAAAAAATAAAGGAGTTCTCAGAATTGTCTCTATGGTTTGTTTCCTCTTCAAGTAGCACTAGGCACAGACTGTGGAAAAGCACTTTCATTGAAACGGGTTGCCAAGCTTCCAACAAATTACGAGTTTCCGAAATACGAGCAAATATTTTTTCACCCAATCTTGATGATACGTGGTGGTAATGACAAGTACACAAATCCCACTTGGCTCACCAATTTTGTTTTTCTAGGTTGAAGCGTTCGTTTACAGTAGCAGTTTTTATTTTTAGGTTTCACTCTGTTCTCTCCTATATAGATAGATTTATTTGGAACTCTAAATCCAACATGGTTTGTAGTAGCTCTTTGAAACTTGGCAAAATATAAGAGTTCTCAGTATTGTCACTATGCTTTGTTTCCTCTTCAAGTAGCCCTACGCACAGACTGTGGATAAGCACTTTCATTGAGAAGGGTTTCCAAGCTTCTAAGAAATAACAAGTTTCCGAAATACCAGCAAATATTTTTTCACCCAATCTTGATGACACTTGGTGGTAATGATCAGGACACAAATCGCACTTGGCTCACCAAATTTTGTTCATGGAGGTTGAAGCGTTCGTCTACAGAAATCGTTTTTATATTTAGGTTTCACTCTGTTCTCTTCTATATAGATAGATGAATTTGGAACTCTAAATCCAACATGTTTTGTAGTAGCTCTTTGAAACTTGACAAAATAAAGGAGTTCTCAATTTTGTGTCTATGGTTTGTTTTCACTTCACATAGCCCTTCACACAGACTGTGGAAAAGCACTTTCATTGAGAGGGCTTGCCAAGCTTCTAAGAAATAACGAGTTTCTGAAATACCATCAAATATTTTTTCACCCAATCTTGATGATACTTGGTGGTAATGACAAGTACACCAATCCCACTTGGCTCCCCAAATTTTGTTCTTCTAGGTTGAAGCGTTCGTTTACAATAGCAGTTTTTATTTTTAGGTTTCACTCTGTTCTCTCCTATATAGATAGATGAATTTGGAATTCTAAATCCAACATGGTTTGTAGTTGCTTTTGAAACTTGACAAAAAAAAGTAGTTCTCAGTTTTGTCTCTATGGTATTTTTTTTTTAATTAGCCCTAAGCAGAGACTGTGGAAAACACTTTCCTTGAAAGGGGTTGCCAAGCTTTCAAGAAATAACGAGTTTACGAAATACCAGCAAATATTCTTTCACCCAATCTTGATGATACTTGGTGGTAATGATCAGTACACAAATCCTACTTGGCTCACCAAATTTTGTTCTTCTAGGTTGAAGCGTTCTTCTACAGCAGCAGTTTTTATATTTAAGTTTCACTCTGTTCTCTTCTACATAGATAGATGAATTTGGAACTCTATATCCAACATGGTTTGTAGTAGCTCTTTGAAACTTGGCAAAATATAGGAGTTCTCAGTTTTGTCACTATGCTTTGTTTCCTCTTCAATTAGCCCTACTCACAGACTTTGGAAAAGCACTTTCAATGAGAAGGGTTTCCAAGCTTCTAAGAAATAAATAGTTTCCGAAATACCAGCAAATATTTTTTCACCCAATCTTGATGACACTTGGTGGTAATGATCAGGACACAAATCGCACTTGGCTCACCAAATTTTGTTTCCAGGTTGAAGCGTTCGTTTACAGTAGCAGTTTTTATTTTTAGGTTTCACTCTGTTCTCTCCTATACAATAGATGAATTTGGATCTCTAAATCCAACATGGTTTGTAGTAGGTCTTTGAAACTGGACAAAAAAAAAGTAGTTCTCAGTTTTGTCTGTGTGATTTGTTTCCACTTCAAGTAGCCCTAAGCAGAGACTGTGGAAAAGCACTTTCATTGAAAGGGGTTGCCCAGCGTCCAAGAAATTACGAGTTTCTGAAATACCAGCAAATATTTTTTCAACCAATCTGGATGATACGTGGTGCTAATGACAAGTACACAAATCCCACTTGGCTCACCAAATTTTGTTCTTCTAGGTTGAAGCACACGTTTACAGTAGCAGTTTTAATTTTTGTTTCACTGTGTTCTCTCCTTTATAGATAGATGAATTTGGAACTCTAAATCCAACATGGTTTCTAGTAGCTCTTTGAAACGTGACAAAATAACGAAGTTCTCAGGTTTGTCTCTATGGTTTGTTTCCTCTTCAAGTAGCCCTAGGCACAGACTGTGGAAAGCACTTTCACTGAGAGGGGTTGCCAAGCTTCTAAGAAATAACGAGTTTCCGAAATACCAGCAAATATTTTTTCACCCAATCTTGATGATACGTGGTGGTAATGACAAGTACACAATTCAAGCTTGGCTCACCAAATTTTGTTCTCCTAGGTTGAAGCGTTCGTTTACAGTAGCAGTTTTTATTTTTAGGTTTCACTCTGTTCTCTCATATAGAGATAGATAAATTTGGAACTCTAACTCCAACATGGTTTGTAGTAGCTCTTTGAAACTTGACAAAATAAAGGAGTTCTCAGATTTGTCTCTATGGTTTGTTTCCTCTTCAAGTACCCCTAGGCACAGACTGTGGAAAAGCACCTTAATTGAAAGGGGTTGCCAAGCTTCCAAGAAATTACGAGTTTCCGAAATACCAGCAAATATTTTTTCACCCAATCTTGATGATACGTGGTGGTAATGACAAGTACACAAATCCCACTCTCACCAAATTTTGTTCTTCTAGGTTGAAGCGTTCGTTTACTGTAGCAGTTTTTATTTTTAGGTTTCACTCTGTTCTCTCCTATAGAGATAGATGAATTTGGAACTCTAACTCCAACATGGTTTGTAGTAGCTCTTTGAAACTTGACAAAATAAAGGAGTTCTCAGATATGTCTCTATGGTTTGTTTCCTCTTCAAGTACCCCTAGGCACAGACTGTGGAAAAGCACTTTCATTGAAGGGGTTGCCAATCTTCCAAGAAATTACGAGTTTCCGAAATACCAGCAAATATTTTTTCACCAAATCTTGATGATACGTGGTGGGAATGAAAAGTACACAAATCCCACTTGGCACACCAAATTTTGTTCTTCTAGGTTGAAGTGTTCGTTTAAAGTAGCAGTTTTTAGTTTTAGGTTTCACTCTGTTCTCTCCTATACAGATAGATGAATTTGGATCTCTAAATCCAACATGGTTTGTAGTAGCTCTTTGAAACTTGACAAAAAAAGTAGTTCTCAGTTTTGTCTCTGTGATTTGTTTCCACTTCAAGTAGCCCTAAGCAGAGACTGTGGAAAAGCACTTTCATTGAAAGGGGTTGCCAAGCGTCCAAGAAATTACGAGTTTCCGAAATACCAGCAAATATTTTTTCAACCAATCTGGATGATACGTGGTGCTAATGACAAGTACACAAATCCCACCTGGCTCACCAAGTTTTGTTCTTCTAGGTTGAAGCACACGTTTACAGTAGCAGTTTTTATTTTTGTTTCACTGTGTTCTCTCCTTTATAGATAGATGAATTTGGAACTCTAAATCCAACATGGTTTCTAGTAGCTCTTTGAAACGTGACAAAATAACGAAGTTCTCAGGTTTGTCTCTATGGTTTGTTTCCTCTTCAAGTAGCCCTAGGCACAGTCTGTGGAAAGCACTTTCATTGAGAGGGGTTGCCAAGCTTCTAAGAAATAACGAGTTTCCGAAATACCAGCAAATCCTTTTTCACCCAATCTTGATGACACCTGATGGTAATAATCGGTATACAATCCCACTTGTCTCACCAAATTTTCTTCTTCTATGTTGAAGCGTTCGTTTACAGTAGCAGTATTTATTTTTAGGTTTCACTCTGTTCTCTCCTATATAGATAGATGAATTTGGAACTCTAAATCCAACATGGTTTCTAGTAGACCTTTGAAACTTGAAAAAATAAAGGAGTTCTCAGTTTTGTCTTTATGGGTTGTTTCCTCTTCAAGTAGCCCTAGGCACAGACTGTGGAAAAGCACTTTCATTGAGAGGGGTTGCCAAGCTTCTAAGAAATAACGAGTTTCCGAAATACCAGCAAATATTTTTTCACCCAATCTTGATGATACTTGGTGGTAATGATCAGTACACAAATCCCACTTGGCTCACCAAATTTTGTTCTTCTAGGTTGAAGCGTTCGTCTATAGTAGTCCTTTTTATATTTAGGTTTCCCTCTGTTCTCTCCTATATAGATAGATGAATTTGGAACTCTAAATCCAACATGGTTTCTAGTCGCTCTTTGAAACTTGACAAAAAAAAGTAGTTCTCCGTTTTGACTCTATGCTTTGTTTTTTCTTCAAGTAGCCCTAAGCAGATCCTGTGGAAAAGCACTTTCATTGAAAGGGGTTGCCAAGCTTCCAAGAAACAACGAGTTTCCGAAATACAAGCAAATATTTTTTCACCCAGTCTTGATGATACTTAGTGGTAATGATCGATACACAAATCCCACTTGACTCACCAAATTTTGTTCTTCTAGTTTGAAGCGTTTGTTTACAGGAGCTGTTTATATTTTTAGGTTTCTCTCTGTTCTCTCCTATATAGATAGCTGAATTTTCAACGCTAAATACAACATTGTTTGTAGTAGCTCTTTGAAACTTGAAAAAATAAAGGAATTCTCAGTTTTGTCTCTATGATTTGTTTCCTCTTCAAGTAGCCCTAAGCAGACAATGTGGAAAAGCACTTTCATTGAAAGGGGTTGCCAACCTTCCAAGAAATTACGAGTCTTCGAAATACCGGCAAATATTTTTTCACTCAATCTTGATGATACGTGGTGGTAGTGGTCGGTACACAAATCCCACTTTTCTCACCAAATTTTCTTCTTCTAGGTAAAAGCGTTCGTTTACAGTAGTAGTTTTTATTTTTAGGTTTCCCTCTGTTCTCTCCTATATAGATAGATGAATTTGTAACTCTAAATCCAACATGGTTTGTAGTAGCTCTTTGAAACTTGTCAAAATAAAGGAGTTTTCACTTTTGTCTCTATGGTTTGTTTCCTCTTCAAGTAGCCCTAGGCACAGACTGTGGAAAAGCAATTTCATTGACAGGGGTTGCCAAGCTTCTAAGAAATAACGAGTATCCGAAATACCAGCAAAGATTTTTTCACCCAATCTTGATGATACTTGGTGGTAATGATCAGTACACAAATCCTACTTGGCTCACCAAATTTTGTTCTTCTAGGTTTAAGCGTTCGTCTACAGCAGCAGTTTTTATGTTTAGGTTTCACTCTGTTCTCTCCTATATAGATAGATGAATTTGTAACTCTAAATCCAACATGGTTTGTAGTAGCTCTTTGAAACTTGATAAAATAAAGGAGTTCTCAGTTTGTCTCTATAATTTGTTTCCTCTTCAAGTAGCCCTAAGCAGAGACTGTGGAAAAGCACTTTGATTGAAAGGACTTGACAAGCTTCCAAGGAATTACGAGTTTCCGAAATACCAGCATATTTTTTTTCACCCAATCTTGATGATACTTGGTCGTAATGACAAGTACACAAATCCCACTTGGCTCACCAAATTTTGTTCTTCTAGGTTGAAGCGTTCGTTTACAGTAGCAGGTTTTAGTTTTAGGTTCTACTCTGTTCTTTCTCATATAGATAGATGAATTTGGAAATCTAAATCTACATTGTTTCTAGTAGCTCTTTGAAACTTGACAAAATAAAGGAGTTCTCAGTTTTGTCACTATGGTTTGTTTCCTCTTCAAGTAGCCCTAGGCACAGACTGTGGAAAAGCATTTTCATTGAGAGGGGTTTCCAAGCTTCTAAGAAATAACGAGTTTCCGAAATACCAGCAAATATTTTTTCTCCCAAACTTGATGATACTTGGTGGTAATGATCAGGACACAAATCCCACTTGACACACCAAATGTTGTTCTTCTAGGTTGAAGCGTTTGTTTACAGGAGCTGTTTATATTTTTAGGTTTCCCTCTGTTCTCTCCTATATAGATAGATGAATTTGGAACTCTAAATACAACATGGTTTGTAGTAGCTCTTTGAAACTTGACAAAATAAAGGAATTCTCTGTTTTGTCTCTATGATTTGTTTCCTCTTCAAGTAGCCCTAAGCAGAGTCTGTGGAAAAGCACTTTCATTGAAAGGGGTTGCCAAGCTTCTAAGAAATAACGAGTTTCCGAAATGGCAGCGAATATTTTTTCACCCAATCTTCATGATACTTGGTGGTAATGATCGGAACACAAATCCCACTTGACTCACCAAATTTTATTCTTCTAGGTTGAAGCGTTCGTTTACAGCAGCTGTTTATATTTTTAGGTTACCCTCTGTTCTCTCCTATATAGATAGATTAATTTGGAACTCTAAATCCAACATGGTTTGTAGTAGCTCTTTGAAGCTTTTCAAAATAAAGGAGTTCTCACTTTTGTCTCTATGGTTTGTTTCCTCTTCAAGTAGCCCTAGCAGACTTTGGAAAAGCACTTTCATTGACAGGGGTTGCCAAGCTTCTAAGAAATAATGAGTTTCCGAAATACCAGCAAATATTTTTTCACCCAATCTTGATGATACTTGGTGATAATGAACATTACACAAATCCCACTTTGCTCATCAAATTTTGTTCTTCTAGGTAGAAGCGTTCGTCTACAGTAGTCGTTTTTATATTTAGGTTTCCTTCTGTTCACTCCTATATAGATAGATGAATTTGGTACTCTAAATCCAACATGGTTTGTAGTCGCTCTTTGAAACTTGACAAAAAAAAGTAGTTCTCAGTTTTGTGTCTATAGTTTGTTTCTTCTACAAGTAGCCCTAAGTAGAGACTGTGGAAAATCACTTTCAATGAAAGGGGTTGACAAGCTTCCTAGAAATAACGAGTTTCCGAAATGCCAACAAATATTTTTTCACCCATCTTGATGATACTTGGTGGTAATGATCAGTACACAAATCCCACTTGACTCACCAAATTTTGTTCTTCTAGGTTGAAGCGTTCGTTTACAGCAGCTGTTTATATTTTTAGGTTTCCCTCTGTTCTCTCCAATATAGATAAATGAATTTGGAACTCTAAACCCAACATGGTTTGTAGTAGCTCTTTGAAACTTGACAAAATAAAGGAATTCTCAGATTTGTCTCCATGGTTTGTTTCCTCTTAAAGTAGCCCTAAGCAGAGACAGTGGAACAGCACTTTCATTGAAAGGGTTTGCCAAGCTTCCAAGAAACAACGAGTTTCCGAAATACCAGCAAATATTTTTTCACCCAATCTTGATGATACCTGATGGTAATGATCGGTACACAAATCCCACTTGGCTCACCAAATTTTGTTCTTCTAGGTTGAAGCGTTCGTTCACAGTAGCAATTTTTATTTTTAGGTTCTACTCTGTTCTTTCTTATATAGATAGATGAATTTGGAACTCGAAATCCAACACTGTTTCTAGTAGCTCTTAGAAACTTGACAAAATAAAGGAGTTCTCAGTTTTGTCTCTATGGTTTGTTTCCTCTTCAAGTACCCCTAGGCACAGACTGTGGAAAAGCATTTTCATTGAGAGGGGTTTCCAAGCTTCTAAGAAATAACGAGTTTCCGAAATACCAGCAAATATTTTTTCACCCAATCTTGATGATACTTGGTGGTAATGATCAGTACACAAATCCCACTTGGCTCACCAAATTTTGTTCTTCTAGGTTGAAGCGTTCGTCTACAGTAGTCGTTTTTATATTTAGGTTTCCCTCTGTTCTCTCCTGTATAGATAGATGAATTTGGAACTCTAAATCCAGCATGGTTTCTAGTCGCTTTTTGAAACTTGACAAAAAAAAGTAGTTCTCAGTTTTGACTCTATGCTTTGTTTTTTCTTCAAGTAGCCCTAAGCAGAGACTGTGGAAATGCACTTTTATTGAAAGGGGTTGCCAAGCTTCCAAGAAACAACAAGTTTCCGAAATACCAGCAAATATTTTTTCACCCAATCTTGATGATACTTGGTGGTAATGATCAGTACACAAATCCCACTTGGCTCACCAAATTTTGTTCTTCTAGGTTGAAGCGTTCGTCTACAGTAGTCATTTTTATATTTAGGTTTCCCTCTGTTCTCTCCTATATAGATAGATGAATTTGGAACTCTAAAACCAACATGGTTTCTTGTCGCTTTTGAAACTTGACAAAATAAAGTAGTTCTCGGTTTTGACTCTATGCTTTGTTTTTTCTTCAGTAGCCCTATGCAGAGACTGTGGAAAAGCACTTTCATTGACAGGGGTTGCCAATCTTCTAAGAAATAATGAGTTTCCGAAATACCAACAAATATTTTTTCACCCAATCTTGACGATACTTGGCAGTAATGATCATTACACAAATGCCACTTGGCTCATCAAATTTTGTTCTTCTAGGTTGAAGCGTTCGTCTACAGTCATCGTTTTTATATTTAGGTTTCACTCTGTTCTCTCCTATATAGATAGATGAATTTGGAACTCTAAATCCAACATGGTTTGAAGTCGCTCTTTGAAACTTGACAAAAAAAAAGTAGTTCTCAGTTTTGTTTATATAGTTTGTTTCCTCTTCAAGTAGCCCTAGGCACAGACTGTGGAAAAGCAATTTCATTGACAGGGGTTGCCAAGCTTCTAAGAAATAATGACTTTCCGAAATACCAGCAAATATTTTTTCACCCAATCTTGATGATACTTGGTGGTAATGATTGGTACACAAATCCCACTTGACTCACCAAATTTTGTTCTTCTAGGTTGAAGCGTTCGTTTACACCAGCTGTTTATATTTTTAGGTTTCCCTCTGTTCTCTCCTATATAGATAGATGAATTTGGAACTCTAAATCCAACATGGTTTGTAGTCGCTCTTTGAAACTTGACAAAAAAAAAGTAGTTCTCAGTTTTGTCTCTATATTTTGTTTCTTCCTCGAGTAGCCCTAAGCAGAGACTGTGGAACAGCACTTTCATTGAAAGGGGTTGCCAAGTTTCCAAGAATTACCAGTTTCCGAAATACCAGCAAATATTTTTTCACCCAATCTTAATGATACCTGATGGTAATGATCGGTACACAAATCCCACTTGGCTCACCAAATTTTCTTCTTCTAGGTAGAAGCGTTCGATTACAGTAGTAGTTTTTATTTTTACGTTTCCCTCTGTTCTCTCCTTTATAGATAGATGAATTTGGAACTCTAAATCCAACATGGTTTCTAGTAGCTCTTTGAAACTTGTCAAAATAAAGGAGTTCTCACTTTTGTCTCTATGGTTTGTTTCCTCTTCATGTAGCCCTAGGCACAGACTGTGGAAAAGCACTTTCATTGACATGGGTTGCCAAGCTTCTAAGAAATAATGAGTTTCCGAAATCCCAGCAAATATTTTTTCACCCAATCTTGATGATACTTGGTGGTAATGATCGGTACACAAATCCCACTTTACTCATCAAATTTTGTTCTTCTAGGTTGAAGCGTTCGTCTACAGTAGTCGGGTTTATATTTAGGTTTCCTCTGTTCTCTCCTATATAGATAGATGAATTTGGAACTCTAAATCCAACATGGTTTGTAGTCGCTCTTTGAAACTTGACAAAAAAAAAGTAGTTCTCAGTTTTGTCTCTATAGTTTGTTTCTGCTTCAAGTAGCCCTGAGTAGAGACTGTGGAAAAGCACTTTCATTGAAAGGGGTTGCCAAGCTTCCTAGAAATAACGAGTCCCGAAATGGCAGCAAATATTTTTTCACCCAATCTTGATGATACTTGGTGGTAAGGATCGGTACACAAATCCCACTTGACTCACCAAATTTTGTTCTTCTAGTTTGAAGCGTTCATTTACAGCAGCTGTTTATGTTTTTAGGTTTCCCTCAGTTCTCTCCTATATAGATAGATGAATTTGGAACTCTAAATCAAACATTGTTTCTAGTCGCTCTTTGAAACTTGACAAAAAAAAGTAGTTCTCAGTTTTGTCTCTATAGTTTGTTTCTTCTTCAAGTAGCCCTAAATAGAGACTGTGGAAAAGCACTTTCATTGAAAGGGGTTGCCAAGCTTCTAAGAAATAATGAGTTTCCCAAATACCAGCAAATATTTTTTCACCCAATCTTGATGATACTTGGTAGTAATGATCATTACACAAATTCCACTTGGCTCATCAAATTTTGTTCTTTAGGTTGAAGCGTTCGTCTACAGTAGTCGTTTTTATATTTAGGTTTCACTCTGTTCTCTTCTATATAGATAGATGAATTTGGAACTCTAAATCCAACATGGTTTGTAGTCGCTCTTTGAAACTTGACAAAAAAAACGTATTTCTCAGTTTTGTCTCTATAGTTTGTTTCTTCTTCAAGTAGCCCTAAGTAGAGACTGTGGAAAAGCACTTTCATTGAAAGGGGTTGCCAAGCTTCCAAGAAATTACCAGTTTCCGAACTACCAGCAAATATTTTTTCACCCAATCTTGATGATACTTGGTGGTAATGATCAGTACACAAATCCCACATGGCTCACCAAATTTTGTTCTTCTAGGTTGAAGCGTTCGTCTACAGTAGTCATTTTTCTATTTAGGTTTCCCTCTGTTCTCTCCTATATAGATAGATGAATTTGGAACTCTAAATCCAACATGGTTTCTAGTCGGTCTTTGAAACTTGACAAAATAAAGTAGTTCTCAGTTTTGACTCTATGCTTTGTTTTTTATTCAAGTAGCCCTAAGCAGAGACTGTGGAAAAGCACTTTCATTGAAAGGGGTTGACAAGCTTCCAAGAAACAACGAGATTCCGAAATACCAGCAAATATTTTTTCACCCAATCTTGATGATTCTTGGTGGTAATGATCGGTACACAAATACCACTTGACTCTCCAAATTTTGTTCTTCTAGGTTGAAGCGTTCGTTTATAGCAGCTGTTTATAGTTTTAGGTTTCCCTCTGTTCTCTCCTATATAGATAGATGAATTTGGAACACTAAATCCAACATGGTTTGTAGTAGCTCTTTGAAATTGTCAAAATTAAGGAGTCCTCCCTTTTGTCTCTATGGTTTGTTTCCTCTTCAATTAGCCCTAGGCACAGACTGTGGAAAAGCACTTTCATTGACAGGGGTTGCCAAGCTTCTAAGAAATAATGAGTTTCCGAAATACCAGCAAATATTCTTTCACCCAATCTTGATGATACTTGGTGGTAATGATCGGTACACAAATCCCACTTGACTCACCAAATTTTGTTCTTCTAGGTTGAAGCATTCGTTTATAGCAGCTGTATAATTTTTAGGTTTCCCTCTGTTCTCTCCTATATAGATAGATGAATTTGGAACTCTAAATCCAACATGCTTTGTAGTAGCTCTTTGAAACTTGAAAAAGTAAAGGAGTTCACAGTTTTGTCTCTATGGTTTGTTTCTTTTCAAGTAGCCCTAGGCACAGACTGTGGAAAAGCACTTTCATTGAGAGGGGTTGCCAAGCTTCTAAGAAATAACGACTTTCCGAAATACCAGCAAATACTTTTTTACCCAATGTTGATGATACTTGGTGGTAATGATCAGTACACAAATCCCACTTGGCTCACCAAATTTTGTTCTTCTAGGTTGAAGCGTTCGTCTACAGTAGTCGTTTTTATATTTAGGTTTCCCTCTGTTCTCTCCTATATAGATAGATGAATTTGGAACTCTAAATCCAACATGGTTTCTAGTCGCTCTTTGAAACTTGACAAAACAAAAAGTGGTTCTCAGTTTTGACTCTATGCTTTGTTTTTTCTTCAAGCAGCCCTAAGTAGAGACTGTGGAAAAGCACTTTCATTGAAAGAGGTTGCCAAGCTTCCTAGAAATAACGAGTTTCCGAAATGCCAGCAAATATTCTTTCACCCAATCTTGATGATACTTGGTGTTAATGATCGGTACACAAATCCCACTTGACACACCAAATTTTGTTCTTCTAGGTTGAAGCGTTCGTTTACACCAGCTGTTTATATTTTTAGGTTTCCCTCTGTTCTCTCCTATATAGATAGATGAATTTGGAACTCTAAACCCAACATGGTTTGTAGTAGCTCTTTGAAACTTGACAAAATAAAGGAATTCTCAGATTTGTCTCTATGGTTTGTTTCCTCTTAAAGTACCCCTAAGCAGAGACTGTGGAACAGCACTTTCATGGAAAGGGGTTGCCAAGCTTCCAAGAAATTACCAGTTTCCGAAATACGAGCAAATATTTTTTCACCCAATCTTGATGATACCTGATGGTAATGATCGGTACACAAATCCCACTTGGCTCACCAAATTTTGTTCTTCTAGGTTGAAGCGTTCGTTTACAGTAGCGGTTTTTAGTTTTAGGTTCTACTCTGTTCTTTCTTATATAGATAGATGAATTTGGAACTCTAAATCCAACATTGTTTCTAGTAGCTCTTTGAAACTTGAGAAAATAAAGAGTTCTCAGTTTTGTCTCTATGGTTTGTTTCCTCTTCAATTAGCCCTAGGCACAGACTGTGGAAAAGCATTTTCATTGAGAGGGGTTTCCAAGCTTCTAAGAAATAACGAGTTTTCGAAATACCAGCAAATATTTTTTCACCCAATATTGATGATACTTGGTGGTAAAGATCAGTACACAAATCCCACTTGGCTCACCAAATTTTCTTCTTTCTAGGTTGAAGCGTTTGTCTACGATAGTCGTTTTTATATTTAGGTTTCTCTCTGTTCTCTCCTACATAGATAGATAAATTTGGAACTCTAAATCCAACATGGTTTGTAGTAGCTCTTTGAAACTTGACAAAATAAAGGAGTTCTCACTTTGTCTCTATGGTTTGTTTCCTCTTCAAGTAGCTCTAAGCAGAGACTGTTGAACAGCACTTTCATTGAAAGGGGTTGCCAAGCTTCCAAGAAATTACGAGTTTCCGAAATGACATTAAATATTTTTCACCCAATCTTGTTGATACTTGGTGTAATGATCGGTACACAAATCCCACTTGACTCACCAAATTTTGTTCTTCTAGGTTGAAGCGTTCGTTTACAGCAGCTGTAATATATTTTTAGGTTTCCCTCTGTTCACTCCTATATAGATGGATGAATTTGGAACTCTAAATCCAACATGGTTTGTACTAGCTCTTTGAAAGTTGACAAAATAAAGGAATTCTCAGTTTTGTCTTTATGATTTGTTTCCTCTTCAAGTAGCCCTAAGCAGAGACTGTGGAACAGCACTTTCATTGAAAGGGTTTGCCAAGGTTCCAAGTATTCACGAGTTTCCGAAAAAACAGCAAATATTTTTTCACTCAATCTTGATGATACGTGGTGGTAATGATCGGTACACAAATCCCACTTGGCTCACCAAATTTTCTTCTTCTAGGTAGAAGCGTTCGTTTACAGTAGTAGTTTTTATTTTTAGGTTTCCCTCTGTTCTCTCCTATATAGATAGATGAATTTGGAACTCTAAATCCAACATGGTTTGTAGTAGCTCTTTGAAACTTGTCAAAATAAAGGAGTTCTCACTTTTGTCTCTATGGTTTGTTTCCTCTTCAAATAGCCCTAGGCACAGACTGTGGAAAAGCACTTTCATTGACAGGGGTTGCCAAGCTTCTAAGAAATAATGAGTTTCCGAAATACCAGCAAATATTTTTTCACCCAATCTTGATGATACTTGGTGGTAATGATCATTCCGCAAATCCCACCAGGCTCATCAAATTTTGTTCTTCTAGGTTGAAGCGTTCGTCTACAGTAGTCGTTTTTATATTTAGGTTTCCCTCTGTTCTCTCCTATATAGATAGATGAATTTGAACTCTAAATCCCACATGGTTTGTAGTAGCTCTTTGAAACTTTACAAAATAAAGGAATTCTCAGATTTGTCTCTATGGTTTGTTTCCTCTTAAAGTAGCCCTAAGCAGAGACTGTGGAACAGCACTTTCATTGAAAGGGGTTGCCAAGCTTCCAAGAAATTACCAGTTTCCGATTACCAGCAAATATTTTTTCACCCAATCTTGATGATACCTGATGGTAATGATCGGTACACAAATCCCACTTGGCTCACCAAATTTTGTTCTTCTAGGTTGAAGCGTTCGTTTACAGTAGCAGTTTTTAGTTTTAGGTTGTACTCTGTTCTTTCTTATATAGATAGATGAATTTGGAACTCTAAATCCAACATTGTTTCTAGTAGCTCTTTGAAACTTGACAAAATAAGTAGTTCTCAGTTTTGTCTCTATGGTTTGTTTCCTCTTCAAGTAGCCCTAGGCACAGACTGTGGAAAAGCATTTTCATTGGGAGGGGTTTCCAAGCTTCTAAGAAATAACGAGTTTCCGAAACACCAGCAAATATTTTTTTCACCCAATCTTGATGACACTTGGTGGTAATGATCAGTACACAAATCCTACTTGGCTCACCAAATTTTGTTCTTCTAGGTTGAAGCGTTTTGTCTACAGTAGTCGTTTTTATTTTTAGGTTACCCTTTGTTCTCTCCTATATAGATAGATGAATTTGGAACACTAAAATCAACATGGTTTGTAGTAGCTCTTTGAAACTTGAAATAAAAAAGTAGTTCTCAGTTTTGTCTCTATGATTTGTTTCCTTTTCAAGTAGCCCTAAGCAGAGACGTGGTAAAGCACTTTCATTGAAAGGGGATGCCAAGCTTCAAAGGAATGACGAGTTTCCGAAATACCAGAATATATTTATTCACCCCAATCTTGATGATATGTGGTGGTAATGATCGGTAGACAAATCCCACTTGGATCACCAAATTCTGTTCTTCTAGGTGGAAGCGTTCGTCTACAGTAGCAGATATATATTTAGGTTTCCCTCTGTTCTCTCCTATATAGATAGTTGAATTTGGAACTCTAAATCAAACATGGTTTCTAGTCACTCTTTGAAACTTGAAAAAAAAAGTAGTTCTCAGTTTTGTCTCTATGGTTTGTTTCCTCTTCAAGTAGCCCTAAGCAGAGACTGTGGAAAAGCACTTTCATTGAAAGGGGTTGCCAAGCTTCCAAGAAATTACGAGTTTCCGAAATACAAGCAATTATTTTTTCACCCAATCTTGATGATATTTGGAGGTAATGATCGGTACACAAATCCCACTTGACTCACCAAATTTTGTTCTTCTAGGTTGAAGCATTCGTCTACAGTAGCAGTTTATATTATTTAGGTTTCCTTCTGTTCTCTCCTATATAGATAGATGAATTTGCAACTCTAAATCCAACATTGTTTGTAGTAGCTCTTTGAAACTTGACGAAATAAAGGAATTCTAAGTTTTGTCTCTATGATTTGTTTCCTCTTCAAGTAGCCCTAAGCAGAGACTGTGTAAAAGCACTTTCATTGAAAGGGGTTGCCAAGCTTCCAAGAAATTACGAGTTTCCGAAATACCAGCATATATTTTTTCACCCAATCTTGATGATACCTGATGGTAATGATCGGTACACAAATCCCACTTGGATCACCAAATTTTGTTCTTCTAGGTTGAAGCGTTCGTTTACAGTAGCAGTTTTTAGTTTTAGGTTCTACTCAGTTCTTTCTTATATAGATAGATGAATTTGGAACTCTAAAGCCAACATGGTTTCTAGTAGCTCTTTGAAACTTGACAAAATAAAGGAGTTCTCAGTTTTGTCTCTATGGTTTGTTTCTTTTCAAGTAGCCCCAGGCACAGACTGTGGAAAAGCATTTTTAATTGAGAGGGGTTTCCAAGCTTCTAAGAATAAGGAGTTTCCAAAATACCAGCAAATATTTTTTCACCCAAACTTGATGATACTTGGTGGTAATGATCAGTACACAAATCCCACTTGGCTCACCAAATTTTGTTCTTCTAGGTTGAAGCGTTCGTCTACAGTAGTCGTTTTTATATTTAGGTTTCCCTCTGTTCTCTCCTATATAGATAGATGAATTTGGAACTCTAAATCCAACATGGTTACTAGTCGCTCTTTGAACATTGACAAAAAAAAAGTAGTTCTCAGTTTTGACTCAATGCATTGTTTTTTCTTCAAGTAGCCCTAAGCAGAGACTGTGGAAAAGCACTTTCATTGAAAGGGGTTGCCAAGCTTCCAAGAAACAACGAGATTCCGAAATACCAGCCAATATTATTTCACCAAATCTTGATGATACTTAGTGGTAATGATCGATACACAAATCCCACTTGACTCACCAAATTTTGTTCTTCTAGGTTGAAGCGTTTGTTTACAGGAATTGTTTATATTTTTAGGTTTCCCTCTGTTCTCTCCTATATAGATAGATGAATTTGGAACTCTAAATCCAACATGGTTTGTAGTAGCTCTTTGAAACTTGACAAAATAAAGGAATTCTCAGTTTTATCTCTATGATTTGTTTCCTCTTCAAGTAGCCCTAAGCAGAGTCTGTGGAAAAGCACTTTCATTGAAAGGGGTTGCCAACCTTCCAAGAAATTACCAGTCTCGAAATACCAGCAAATATTTTTTCACTCAATCTTGATGATACGTGGTGGTAATGATCGGTACACAAATCCCACTTGGCTCAACAAATTTTCTTCTTTTAGGTAGAAGCGTTCGTTTACAGTAGTAGTTTTTATATTTAGGTTTCCCTCTGTTCTCTCCTATATAGATAGATGAATTTGGAACTCTAAATCCAACATGGTTTCTAGTCGCTCTTTGAAACCTGACAAAAAAAAAAACTAGTTCTCAGTTTTGACTCTATGCTTTGTTTTTTCTTCAAGTAGCCCTAAGCAGAGACTGTGGAAAAGCACTTTCATTGAAAGGGGTTGACAAGCTTTCTAGAAATAATGAGTTTCCGAAATGCCAGCAAATATTTTTTCACCCAATCTTGATGACACTTGGTGGTAATGATCGGTACACAAATCCCACTTGACTCACCAAATTTTCTACTTCTAGGTAGAAGCGTTCGTTTACAGTAGTAGTTTTTATTTTTAGGTTTCCCTCTGTTCTCTCCTTTATAGATAGATGAATTTGGAACACTAAATCCAACATGGTTTGTAGTAGCTCTTTGATACTTGTCAAAATAAAGGAGATCTCACTTTTGTCTCTATGGTTTGTTTCCTCTTCAAGTAGCCCTAGGCACAGATGGTGGAAAAGCACTTTCATTGAAAGGGGTTGACAAGCTTCCTAGAAATAACGAATTTCCGAAATGGCTGCAAATATTTTTTCACCCAAACTTGATGATACTTGGTGGTAATAATCGGTACACAAATCCCACTTGACTCACCAAATTTTGTTCTTCTAGGTTAAAGCGTTCGTTTACAGCAGCTGTTTATATTTTTAGGTTTCCCTCTGTTCTCTCCTATATAGATAGATGAATTTGGAACTCTAAATCCAACATGGTTTGTAGTCGCTCTTTGAAACTTGACAAAAAAAAGTAGTTCTCAGTTTTGTCTCAATAGTTTGTTTCTTCTTCAAGGTAGCCCTAAGCAGAGACTGTGGAACAGCACTTTCATTGAAAGGGGTTGCCAAGCTTCCAAGAAATTACCAGTTTCCGAAATACCAGCAAATATTTTTTCACCCAAACTTGATGGTACCTGATGGCAATGATCGGTACACAAATCCCACTTGGCTCACCAAATTTTCTTCTTCTATGTTTAACCGTTCGTTTACAGTAGCAGTTTTTATTTTTAGGTTTCACACTGTTCTCTTCTATATAGATAGATGAATTTGGAACTATAAATCCAACATGGTGTCTAGTAGCCCTTTGAATCTTGAAAAAATAAAGGAGTTCTCAGTTTGTCTTTATGGGTTGTTTCCTCTTCAAGTAGCCCTAGGCACAGACTGTGGAAAAGCACTTTCATTGAGAGGGGTTTCCAAGCTTCTAAGAAATAACGAGTATCCGAAATACCAGCAAATATTTTTTCACCCAAATTGGTGATACTTGGTGGTAATGATCAGTACACAAATCCCACTTGGCTCACCAAATTTTGTTCTTCTAGGTTGAAGCGTTCGTCTATAGTAGTCGTTTTTATATTTAGGTTTCCCTCTGTTCTCTCCTATATAGATATATGAATTTGGAACTCTAAATCCAACATGGTTTCTAGTCGCACTTTGAAACTTGACAAAAATAAAAGTGGTTCTCAGTTTTGACTCTATGCTTTGTTTTTTCTTCAAGCAGCCCTAAGTAGAGACTGTGGAAAAGCACTTTCATTGAAAGGGGTTGCCAAGCTTCCTAGGAATAACGAGTTTCCGAAATGCCAGCAAATATTCTTTCACCCAATCTTGATGATACTTGGTGTTAATGATCGGTACACAAATCCCTCTTGACACACCAAATTTTGTTCTTCTAGGTTGAAGCGTTCGTTTACACCAGCTGTTTATATTTTTAGGTTTCCCTCTGTTCTCTCCTATATAGATAGATGAATTTGGAACTCTAAACCCAACATGGTTTGTAGTAGCTCTTTGAAACCTGACAAAATAAAGGAATTCTCAGATTTGTATCTATGGTTTGTTTCCTCTTAAAGTACCCTTAAGCAGAGACTGTGGAACAGCACTTTCATGGAAAGGGGTTGCCAAGCTTCCAAGAAATTACCAGTTTCCGAAATACGAGCAAATATTTTTTCACCCAATCTTGATGATACCTGATGGTAATGATCGGTACACAAATCCCACTTGGCTCACCAAATTTTGTTCTTCTAGGTTGAAGCTTTCATTTACAGTAGCGGTTTTTAGTTTTAGGTTCTACTCTGTTCTTTCTTATATAGATAGATGAATTTGGAACTCTAAATCCAACATTGTTTCTAGTAGCTCTTTGAAACTTGAGAAAATAAAGGAGTTCTCAGTTTTGTCTCTATGGTTTGTTTCCTCTTCAAGTAGCCCTAGGCACAGACTGTGGAAAAGCATTTTCATTGAGAGGGGTTTCCAAGCTTCTAAGAAATAACGAGTTTTCGAAATACCAGCAAATATTTTTTCACCCAATATTGATGATACTTGGTGGTAAAGATCAGTACACAAATCCCACTTGGCTCACCAAATTTCTTCTTCTAGGTTGAAGCGTTTGTCTACGATAGTCGTTTTTATATTTAGGTTTCTCTCTGTTCTCTCCTACATAGATAGATGAATTTGGAACTCTAAATCCAACATGGTTTGTAGTAGCTCTTTGAAACTTGACAAAATAAAGGAGTTCTCACTTTGTCTCTATGGTTTGTTTCCTCTTCAAGTAGCTCTAAGCAGAGACTGTTGAACAGCACTTTCATTGAAAGGGGGTTGCCAAGCTTCCAAGAAATTACGAGTTTCCGAAATGACATTAAATATTTTTTCACCCAATCTTGTTGATACTTGGTGTAATGATCGGTACACAAATCCCACTTGACTCACCAAATTTTGTTCTTCTAGGTTGAAGCGTTCGTTTACAGCAGCTGTATATATTTTTAGGTTTCCCTCTGTTCACTCCTATATAGATGGATGAATATGGAACTCTAAATCCAACATGGTTTGTACTAGCTCTTTGAAAGTTGACAAAATAAAGGAATTCTCAGTTTTGTCTTTATGATTTGTTTCCTCTTCAAGTAGCCCTAAGCAGAGACTGTGGAACAGCACTTTCATTGAAAGGGTTTGCCAAGGTTCCAAGTATTCACGAGTTTCCGAAATACCAGCAAATATTTTTTCACTCAATCTTGATGATACGTGGTGGTAATGATCGGTACACAAATCCCACTTGGCTCACCAAATTTTCTTCTTCTAGGTAGAAGCGTTCGTTTACAGTAGTAGTTTTTATTTTTAGGTTTCCCTCTGTTCTCTCCTATATAGATAGATGAATTTGGAACTCTAAATCCAACATGGTTTGTAGTAGCTCTTTGAAACTTGTCAAAATAAAGGAGTTCTCACTTTTGTCTCTATGGTTTGTTTCCTCTTCAAATAGCCCTAGGCACAGACTGTGGAAAAGCACTTTCATTGACAGGGGTTGCCAAGCTTCTAAGAAATAATGAGTTTCCGAAATACCAGCAAATATTTTTTCACCCAATCTTGATGATACTTGGTGGTAATGATCATTACGCAAATCCCACCTGGCTCATCAAATTTTGTTCTTCTAGGTTGAAGCGTTCGTCTACAGTAGTCGTTTTTATATTTAGGTTTCCCTCTGTTCTCTCCTATATAGATAGATGAATTTTGAACTCTAAATCCCACATGGTTTGTAGTAGCTCTTTGAAACTTTACAAAATAAAGGAATTCTCAGATTTGTCTCTATGGTTTGTTTCCTCTTAAAGTAGCCCTAAGCAGAGACTGTGGAACAGCACTTTCATTGAAAGGGGTTGCCAAGCTTCCAAGAAATTACAAGTTTCCGATTACCAGCAAATATTTTTTCACCCAATCTTGATGATACCTGATGGTAATGATCGGTACACAAATCCCACTTGGCTCACCAAGTTTTGTTCTTCTAGGTTGAAGCGTTCGTTTACAGTAGCAGTTTTTAGTTTTAGGTTGTACTCTGTTCTTTCTTATATAGATAGATGAATTTGGAACTCTAAATCCAACATTGTTTCTAGTAGCTCTTTGAAACTTGACAAAATAAAGTAGTTCTCAGTTTTGTCTCTATGGTTTGTTTCCTCTTCAAGTAGCCCTAGGCACAGACTGTGGAAAAGCATTTTCATTGGGAGGGGTTTCCAAGCTTCTAAGAAATAACGAGTTTCCGAAACACCAGCAAATATTTTTCACCCAATCTTGATGACACTTGGTGGTAATGATCAGTACACAAATCCTACTTGGCTCACCAAATTTTGTTCTTCTAGGTTGAAGCGTTTGTCTACAGTAGTCGTTTTTATTTTTAGGTTACCCTTTGTTCTCTCCTATATAGATAGATGAATTTGGAACACTAAAATCAACATGGTTTGTAGTAGCTCTTTGAAACTTGAAATAAAAAAGTAGTTCTCAGTTTTGTCTCTATGATTTGTTTCCTTTTCAAAGTAGCCCTAAGCAGAGACGTGGTAAAGCACTTTCATTGAAAGGGGATGCCAAGCTTCAAAGGAATGACGAGTTTCCGAAATACCAGAATATATTTATTCACCCAATCTTGATGATATGTGGTGGTAATGATCGGTAGACAAATCCCACTTGGATCACCAAATTCTGTTCTTCTAGGTGGAAGCGTTCGTCTACAGTAGCAGATATATATTTAGGTTTCCCTCTGTTCTCTCCTATATAGATAGTTGAATTTGGAACTCTAAATCAAACATGGTTTCTAGTCACTCTTTGAAACTTGAAAAAAAAAAGTAGTTCTCAGTTTTGTCTCTATGGTTTGTTTCCTCTTCAAGTAGCCCTAAGCAGAGACTGTGGAAAAGCACTTTCATTGAAAGGGGTTGCCAAGCTTCCAAGAAATTACGAGTTTCCGAAATACAAGCAATTATTTTTTCACCCAATCTTGATGATATTTGGAGGTAATGATCGGTACACAAATCCCACTTGACTCACCAAATTTGTTCTTCTAGGTTGAAGCATTCGTCTACAGTAGCAGTTTATATTATTTAGGTTTCCTTCTGTTCTCTCCTATATAGATAGATAAATTTGCAACTCTAAATCCAACATTGTTTGTAGTAGCTCTTTGAAACTTGACGAAATAAAGGAATTCTAAGTTTTGTCTCTATGATTTGTTTCCTCTTCAAGTAGCCCTAAGCAGAGACTGTGTAAAAGCACTTTCATTGAAAGGGGTTGCCAAGCTTCCAAGAAATTACGAGTTTCCGAAATACCAGCATATATTTTTTCACCCAATCTTGATGATACCTGATGGTAATGATCGGTACACAAATCCCACTTGGATCACCAAATTTTGTTCTTCTAGGTTGAAGCGTTCGTTTACAGTAGCAGTTTTTAGTTTTAGGTTCTACTCAGTTCTTTCTTATATAGATAGATGAATTTGGAACTCTAAAGCCAACATGGTTTCTAGTAGCTCTTTGAAACTTGACAAAATAAAGGAGTTCTCAGTTTTGTCTCTATGGTTTGTTTCTTTTCAAGTAGCCCCAGGCACAGACTGTGGAAAAGCATTTTTAATTGAGAGGGGTTTCCAAGCTTCTAAGAAATAAGGAGTTTCCAAAATACCAGCAAATATTTTTTCACCCAAACTTGATGATACTTGGTGGTAATGATCAGTACACAAATCCCACTTGGCTCACCAAATTTTGTTCTTCTAGGTTGAAGCGTTCGTCTACAGTAGTCGTTTTTATATTTAGGTTTCCCTCTGTTCTCTCCTATATAGATAGATGAATTTGGAACTCTAAATCCAACATGGTTACTAGTCGCTCTTTGAACATTGACAAAAAAAAAAGTAGTTCTCAGTTTTTGACTCAATGCATTGTTTTTTCTTCAAGTAGCCCTAAGGCAGAGACTGTGGAAAAGCACTTTCATTGAAAGGGGTTGCCAAGCTTCCAAGAAACAACGAGATTCCGAAATACCAGCCAATATTATTTCACCAAATCTTGATGATACTTAGTGGTAATGATCGATACACAAATCCCACTTGACTCACCAAATTTTGTTCTTCTAGGTTGAAGCGTTTGTTTACAGGAATTGTTTATATTTTTAGGTTTCCCTCTGTTCTCTCCTATATAGATAGATGAATTTGGAACTCTAAATCCAACATGGTTTGTAGTAGCTCTTTGAAACTTGACAAAATAAAGGAATTCTCAGTTTTATCTCTATGATTTGTTTCCTCTTCAAGTAGCCCTAAGCAGAGTCTGTGGAAAAGCACTTTCATTGAAAGGGGTTGCCAACCTTCCAAGAAATTACCAGTCTCGAAATACCAGCAAATATTTTTTCACTCAATCTTGATGATACGTGGTGGTAATGATCGGTACACAAATCCCACTTGGCTCAACAAATTTTCTTCTTTTAGGTAGAAGCGTTCGTTTACAGTAGTAGTTTTTATATTTAGGTTTCCCTCTGTTCTCTCCTATATAGATAGATGAATTTGGAACTCTAAATCCAACATGGTTTCTAGTCGCTCTTTGAAACCTGACAAAAAAAAAAACTAGTTCTCAGTTTTGACCTCTATGCTTTGTTTTTTCTTCAAGTAGCCCTAAGCAGAGACTGTGGAAAAGCACTTTCATTGAAAGGGGTTGACAAGCTTTCTAGAAATAATGAGTTTCCGAAATGCCAGCAAATATTTTTTCACCCAATCTTGATGACACTTGGTGGTAATGATCGGTACACAAATCCCACTTGACTCACCAAATTTTCTTCTTCTAGGTAGAAGCGTTCGTTTACAGTAGTAGTTTTTATTTTTAGGTTTCCCTCTGTTCTCTCCTTTATAGATAGATGAATTTGGAACACTAAATCCAACATGGTTTGTAGTAGCTCTTTGATACTTGTCAAAATAAAGGAGATCTCACTTTTGTCTCTATGTTTGTTTCCTCTTCAAGTAGCCCCTAGGCACAGATGGTGGAAAAGCACTTTCATTGAAAGGGGTTGACAAGCTTCCTAGAAATAACGAATTTCCGAAATGGCTGCAAATATTTTTTCACCCAAACTTGATGATACTTGGTGGTAATAATCGGTACACAAATCCCACTTGACTCACCAAATTTTGTTCTTCTAGGTTAAAGCGTTCGTTTACAGCAGCTGTTTATATTTTTAGGTTTCCCTCTGTTCTCTCCTATATAGATAGATGAATTTGGAACTCTAAATCCAACATTGGTTTGTAGTCGCTCTTTGAAACTTGACAAAAAAAAGTAGTTCTCAGTTTTGTCTCATAGTTTGTTTCTTCTTCAAGTAGCCCTAAGCAGAGACTGTGGAACAGCACTTTCATTGAAAGGGGTTGCCAAGCTTCCAAGAAATTACCAGTTTCCGAAATACCAGCAAATATTTTTTCACCCAATCTTGATGGTACCTGATGGCAATGATCGGTACACAAATCCCACTTGGCTCACCAAATTTTCTTCTTCTATGTTTAACCGTTCGTTTTACAGTAGCAGTTTTTATTTTTAGGTTTCACACTGTTCTCTTCTATATAGATAGATGAATTTGGAACTATAAATCCAACATGGTGTCTAGTAGCCCTTTGAATCTTGAAAAAATAAAGGAGTTCTCAGTTTTTTCTGTATGGGTTGTTTCCTCTTCAAGTAGCCCTAGGCACAGACTGTGGAAAAGCACTTTCATTGAGAGGGGTTTCCAAGCTTCTAAGAAATAACGAGTATCCGAAATACCAGCAAATATTTTTTCACCCAAATTGGTGATACTTGGTGGTAATGATCAGTACACAAATCCCACTTGGCTCACCAAATTTTGTTCTTCTAGGTTGAAGCGTTCGTCTATAGTAGTCGTTTTTATATTTAGGTTTCCCTCTGTTCTCTCCTATATAGATATATGAATTTGGAACTCTAAATCCAACATGGTTTCTAGTCGCACTTTTGAAACTTGACAAAAAAAAAAGTGGTTCTCAGTTTTGACTCTATGCTTTGTTTTTTCTTCAAGCAGCCCTAAGTAGAGACTGTGGAAAAGCACTTTCATTGAAAGGGGTTGCCAAGCTTCCTAGGAATAACGAGTTTCCGAAATGCCAGCAAATATTCTTTCACCCAATCTTGATGATACTTGGTGTTAATGATCGGTACACAAATCCCTCTTGACACACCAAATTTGTTCTTCTAGGTTGAAGCGTTCGTTTACACCAGCTGTTTATTTTTTAGGTTTCCCTCTGTTCTCACTCTATATAGATAGATGAATTTGGAACTCTAAACCCAACATGGTTTGTAGTAGCTCTTTGAAACCTGACAAAATAAAGGAATTCTCAGATTTGTATCTATGGTTTGTTTCCTCTTAAAGTACCCTTAAGCAGAGACTGTGGAACAGCACTTTCATGGAAAGGGGTTGCCAAGCTTCCAAGAAATTACCAGTTTCCGAAATACGAGCAAATATTTTTTCACCCAATCTTGATGATACCTGATGGTAATGATCGGTACACAAATCCCACTTGGCTCACCAAATTTTGTTCTTCTAGGTTGAAGCGTTCATTTACAGTAGCGGTTTTTAGTTTTAGGTTCTACTCTGTTCTTTCTTATATAGATAGATGAATTTGGAACTCTAAATCCAACATTGTTTCTAGTAGCTCTTTGAAACTTGAGAAAATAAAGGAGTTCTCAGTTTTGTCTCTATGGTTTGTTTCCTCTTCAAGTAGCCCTAGGCACAGACTGTGGAAAAGCATTTTCATTGAGAGGGGTTTCCAAGCTTCTAAGAAATAACGAGTTTTCGAAATACCAGCAAATATTTTTTCACCCAATATTGATGATACTTGGTGGTAAAGATCAGTACACAAATCCCACTTGGCTCACCAAATTTTCTTCTTCTAGGTTGAAGCGTTTGTCTACGATAGTCGTTTTTATATTTAGGTTTCTCTCTGTTCTCTCCTACATAGATAGATGAATTTGGAACTCTAAATCCAACATGGTTTGTAGTAGCTCTTTGAAACTTGACAAAATAAAGGAGTTCTCACTTTGTCTCTATGGTTTGTTTCCTCTTCAAGTAGCTCTAAGCAGAGACTGTTGAACAGCAATTTCATTGAAAGGGGTTGCCAAGATTCCAAGAATTTACGAGTTTCCGAAATGACATTAAATATTTTTTCACCCAATCTTGATGATACTTGGTGTAATGATCGGTACACAAATCCCACTTGACTCACCAAATTTTGTTCTTCTAGGTTGAAGCGTTCGTTTACAGCAGCTGTATATATTTTTAGGTTTCCCTCTGTTCACTCCTATATAGATGGATGAATTTGGAACTCTAAATCCAACATGGTTTGTAGTAGCTCTTTGAAAGTTGACAAAATAAAGGAATTCTCAGTTTTGTCTTTATGATTTTGTTTCCTCTTCAAGTAGCCCTAAGCAGAGACTGTGGAACAGCACTTTCATTGAAAGGGTTTGCCAAGGTTTCAAGTATTCACGAGTTTCCGAAATACCAGCAAATATTTTTTCACTCAATCTTGATGATACGTGGTGGTAATGATCGGTACACAAATCCAACTTGGCTCACCAAATTTTCTTCTTCTAGGTAGAAGCGTTCGTTTACAGTAGTAGTTTTTATTTCTAGGTTTCCCTCTGTTCTCTCCTATACAGATAGATGAATTTGGAACTCTAAATCCAACATGGTTTGTAGTAGCTCTTTGAAACTTGTCAAAATAAAGGAGTTCTCACTTTTGTCTCTATGGTTTGTTTCCTCTTCAAGTAGCCCTAGGCACAGACTGTGGAAAAGCACTTTCATTGACAGGGGTTGCCAAGCTTCTAAGAAATAATGAGTTTCCGAAATACCAGCAAATATTTTTTCACCCAATCTTGATGATACTTGGTGGTAATGATCATTACGCAAATCCCACCTGGCTCATCAAATTTTGTTCTTCTAGGTTGAAGCGTTCGTCTACAGTAGTCGTTTTAATATTTAGGTTTCCCTCTGTTCTCTCCTATATAGATAGATGAATTTTGAACTCTAAATCCCACATGGTTTGTAGTAGCTCTTTGAAACTTGACAAAATAAAGGAATTCTCAGATTTGTCTCTATGGTTTGTTTCCTCTTCAAGTAGCCCTAAGCAGAGACTGTGGAACAGCACTTTCATTGAAAGGGGTTGCCAAGCTTCCAAGAAATTACAAGTTTCCGATTACCAGCAAATATTTTTTCACCCAGTCTTGATGATACCTGATGGTAATGATCGGTACACAAATCCCACTTGGCTCACCAAATTTTGTCCTTCTAGGTTGAAGCGTTCGTTTACAGTAGCAGTTTTTAGTTTTAGGTTTCACTCTGTTCTCTCCTATATAGATAGATGAATATGGAACTCTAAATCCAACATGGTTTGTAGTAGCTCTTTGAAACGTGACAAAATAAAGGAGTTCTCAGTTTTGTCTCTATGGTTTGTTTCCTCTTCAAGTAGCCCTAGGCACAGACTGTGGAAAAGCATTTTCATT
This sequence comes from Callospermophilus lateralis, assembly GCF_048772815.1. Lineage (NCBI taxonomy): Eukaryota > Metazoa > Chordata > Mammalia > Rodentia > Sciuridae > Callospermophilus > Callospermophilus lateralis. The sequence continues at coordinate 37,971 of NW_027513673.1, forward strand.
GGGAGGGGTTTCCAAGCTTCTAAGAAATAACGAGTTTCCGAAACACCAGCAAATATTTTTTCACCCAATCTTGATGACACTTGGTGGTAATGATCAGTACACAAATCCTACTTGGCTCACCAAATTTTGTTCTTCTAGGTTGAAGCGTTTGTCTACAGTAGTCGTTTTTATTTTTAGGTTACCCTTTGTTCTCTCCTATATAGATAGATGAATTTGGAACACTAAAATCAACATGGTTTGTAGTAGCTCTTTGAAACTTGAAATAAAAAAGTAGTTCTCAGTTTTTTCTCTATGATTTGTTTCCTTTTCAAGTAGCCCTAAGCAGAGACGTGGTAAAGCACTTTCATTGAAAGGGGATGCCAAGCTTCAAAGGAATGACGAGTTTCCGAAATACCAGAATATATTTATTCACCCAATCTTGATGATATGTGGTGGTAATGATCGGTAGACAAATCCCACTTGGATCACCAAATTCTGTTCTTCTAGGTGGAAGCGTTCGTCTACAGTAGCAGATATATATTTAGGTTTCCCTCTGTTCTCTCCTATATAGATAGTTGAATTTGGAACTCTAAATCAAACATGGTTTCTAGTCACTCTTTGAAACGTGACAAAAAAAAGTAGTTCTCAGTTTTGTCTCTATGGTTTGTTTCCTCTTCAAGTAGCCCTAAGCAGAGACTGTGGAAAAGCACTTTCATTGAAAGGGGTTGCCAAGCTTCCAAGAAATTACGAGTTTCCGAAATACCAGCAAATATTTTTTCACCCAAACTTGATGATATTTGGAGGTAATGATCGGTACACAAATCCCACTTGACTCACCAAATTTTGTTCTTCTAGGTTGAAGCATTCGTCTACAGTAGCAGTTTATATTTTTTAGGTTTCCTTCTGTTCTCTGCTATATAGATAGATGAATTTGGAACTCTAAATCCAACATGGTTTGTAGTAGCTCTTTGAAACTTGACAAAATAAAGGAGTTTTAAATTTCGTCTCTATGGTTTGTTTCCTCTTCAATTAGGCCTAAGCACAGACTGTGGAAAAGCACTTTCATTGAAAGGGGTTGCCAAGCTTCCAAGAAATTACGAGTTTCCGAAATACCAGCAAATATTTTTTCACCAAAACTTGATGATACTTGGTGGTAATGATCAGTACACAAATCCCACTTGGCTCACCAAATTTTGTTCTTCTAGGTTTAAGCGTTCGTCTACAGTAGCAGTTTTTATATTTAGGTTTCACTCTGTTCTCTCCTATACAAATAGATGAATTTGGAACACTAAATCCAACATGGTTTGAGGTAGCTCTTTGAAGCTTGAGAAAATAAAGGTGTTCTCAGTTTTGTCTCTATGGTTTGTTTCCTCTTGAACTAGCCCTTGGCACATACTGTGGAAAAGCACTTTCATTGAGAGGGGTTGCCAAGCTTCTAAGAAATAACCAGTTTCCAAAATACCAGCAAATATTTTTTCAACCAATCTTGATGATAGCTGGTGGTAATGATCAGTACACAAATCCCACTTGACTCACCACATTTTATTCTTCAAGGTTGAAGTGTTCGTCTACAGTAGCAGTTTTTATATTTAGGTTACACTCTGTTCTCTCTTATATAGATAGATGAATTTGGAACTCTAAATCCAACATGATTTGTAGTAGCTCGTTGAAAATTGACAAAATAAAGGAGTGTTCAGGTTTATCTCTATGATTTGTTTCCTCTTCAAGTAGCCCTAAGCAGAGACAGTGGAAAAGCACTTTCATGAAAAGGGTTGCCAAGCTTCCAAGAAATTACGAGTTTCCGAAATACCAGCAAATATTTTTTGACCCAATCTTAATGGTACATGCTGGTAATGATCAGGACACAAATCCCACTTGGCTCACCAAATTTTGTTCTTCTAGTTTTAAGCGTTCGTCTACAGTAGCAGTTTTTATATTTAGGTTTCCCTCTGTTCTCTCCTATATACATAGATGAATTTGGAACTCTGAATCCAACATGGTTTGTAGTAGTTCTTTGAAACTTGACAAAATAAAGTAGTTCTAAGTTTTGTCTCTATAGTTTGTCTCCTCTTCAAGTAGCCCTAGGCACAGACTGTGGAAAAGCACTTTCATTGAGAGGGTTTGCTAAGCTTCTAAGAAATAACTAGTTTCCGAAATACCAGCAAATATTTTTTTACCCAATCTTGATGATACTTGGTGGTAATGATCAGGACACAAATCCCACTTGGCTCACCAAATTCTGTTCTTCTAGGTGGAAGCGTTCGTCTACAATAGCAGATTTATATTTAGGTTTCCCTCTGTTCTCTCCTGTATAGATAGATGAATTTGGAACTCTAAATCCAACATGGTTTTTAGTGGTTCTTTGAAACTTGACAAAATAAAGTAGTTCTCAGTTTTCTCTCTATGTTTTGTTTCTTCTTCAAGTAGCCCCAAGCAGAGACTGTGGAAAAGCAATTTCATTGAAAGGGGTTGCCAAGCTTCCAAGAAATTATGAGTTTCTGAAATACCAGCAAATATTTTTTCACCCAATCTGGATGATACGTGGTGGTAATGACAAGTACACATATCCCACTTGGCTCACCAAATTTTGTTCTTCTAGGTTGCAGCGTTCATTTACAGTAACAGTTTATATTTTTAGGTTTTCCTCTGTTCTCTCCTATATAGATAGATGAATTTGGAACTCTAAATCCAACATGGTTTATAGTAGCTCTATGAAACTTGACAAAATAAAGGAGTTCTCACTTTGTCTCTATGGTTTGTTTCCTCTTAAAGTAGCCCTAAGCAGAGACTGTTGAACAGCACTTTCATTGAAAGGGGTTGCCAAGCTTCCAAGAAATTATGAGTTTCCAAAATACCAGCAAATATTTTTTCACCCAATCTGGATGATACTTGGTGCTAATGATCGGTACAAAAATCCCACTTGGCTCACCAAATTTTCTTCCTCTAGTTTGAAGCGTTCGTTTACAGTAGTAGTTTTTATTTTTAGGTTTCCCTTGTTCTCTCCTATATAGATAGATGAATTTGGAACTCTAAATCCAACATGGTTAGTAGTAGCTCTTTGAAACTTGACAAAATAAAGTAGTTCTCAGTTTTGTCTCTATAGTTTGTTTCCTCTTCAAGTAGCCCTAGGCACAGACTGTGGAAAAGCACTTTCCTTGAGAGGGTTTGCTAAGCTTCTAAGAAATAACTAGTTTCCGAAATACCAGCAAATATTTTCTTACCCAATCTTGATGATACTTGGTGGTAATGATTAGGAAACAAATCCCACTTGGCTCACCAAATTTTGTTCTTCTAGGTTGCAGCGTTCATTTACAGTAACAGTTTATATTTTTAGGTTTTCCTCTGTTCTCTCCTATATAGATAGATGAATTATAACTCTAAATCCAACATGGTTTATAGTAGCTCTATGAAACTTGACAAAATAAAGGAGTTCTCACTTTGTCTCTATGGTTTGTTTCCTCTTAAAGTAGCCCTAAGCAGAGACTGTTGAACAGCACTTTCATTGAAAGGGGTTGCCAAGCTTCCAAGAAATTACGAGTTACCGAAATACCAGCAAATATTTTTTCACCCAATCTTGATGTTACTTGGTGGTAATGATCGGTACACAAATCCCACTTGACTCACCAAATTTTGTTCTTCTAGGTTTAAGCGTTCGTCTACAGTAGCAGTTTATATTTTTTAGGTTTCCTTCTGTTCTCTCCTATATAGATAGTTGAATTTGCAACTCTAAATCCAACATGGTTTGTAGTAGCTCTTTGAAACTTGACAAAATAAAGGAATTCTCAGTTTTGTCTCTCTGATTTGTTTCCTCTTCAAGTAGCCCTAAGCAGAGACTGTGTAAAAGCACTTTCATTGAAAGGGGTTGCCAAGCTTCCAAGAAATTACGAGTTTCCGAAATACCAGCAAATAATTTTTCACCCAATCTTGTTGATACGTGGTGGTAATGATCGGTATACAAATCCCACTTGGCTCACCAAATTTTGTACTTCTAGGTTGAAGCGTTCGTTTACAGTAGCAGTTTTTATTTTTAGGTTTCCCTTTGTTCTCTCCTATATAGATAGATGAATTTGGAACTCTAAATCCAACATGGTTTGTAGTAGGTCTTTGAAACTTGACAAAATAAAGGAGTTCTCAGTTTTGTCTCTATGGTTTCTTTCCTATTCTAGTAGCCCTAGGCACAGACTGTGGAAAAGCACTTTCATTGAGAGGGGTTGCCAAGCTTCTAAGAAATAACGAGTTTCCAAAATACCAGTAAATATTTTTTCACCCAATCTTGATGATACTTGGAGATAATGATCAGTACACACATCCCCCTGGGCTCACCAAATTTTGTTCTTCTAGGTTGAATACTTCGTATACAGTAGCAGTTTTTATGTTTAGGTTTCACTCTGTTCTCTCATATGTAGATAGATGAATTTGGAACTCTAAATCCAACATGGTTTGTAGTAGCTCTTTGAAACTTGACAAAATAGAGGAATTCTCAGTTTTGTCTCTATGGTGTGTTTCCTCTTCAAGTAGCCCTAAGCAGAGACTGTGGAAAAGCACTTTCATTGAAAGGGGTTGCCAAGCTTCCAAGAAATTACGAGTTTCCGAAATACCAGCAAATATTTTTTCACCCAATCTTGATGTTACTTGGTGGTAATGATCGGTACACAAATCCCACTTGACTCACCAAATTTTGTTCTTCTAGGTTGAAGCGTTCGTCTACAGTAGCAGTTTATATTTTTTAGGTTTCCTTCTGTTCTCTCCTATATAGATAGATGAATTTGCAACTCTAAATCCAACATGGTTTGTAGTAGCTCTTTGAAACTTGACAAAATAAAGGAATTCTCAGTTTTGTCTCTCTGATTTGTTTCCTCTTCAAGTAGCCCTAAGCAGAGACTGTGTAAAAGCACTTTCATTGAAAGGGGTTGCCAAGCTTCCAAGAAATTACGAGTTTCCAAAATACCAGCAAATAATTTTTCACCCAATCTTGTTGATACGTGGTGGTAATGATCGGTACACAAATCCCACTTGGCTCACCAAATTTTGTACTTCTAGCTTGAAGCGTTCGTTTACAGTAGCAGTTTTTATTTTTAGGTTTCCCTTTGTTCTCTCCTATATAGATAGATGAATTTGGAACTCTAAATCCAACATGGTTTGTAGTAGCTCTTTGAAACTTGTCAAAATAAAGGAGTTTTCACTTTTGTCTCTATGGTTTGTTTCCTCTTCAAGTAGCCCTAGGCACAGACTGTGGAAAAGCAATTTCATTGACAGGGGTTGCCAAGCTTGTAAGAAATAACGAGTATCCGAAATACCAGCAAAGATTTTTTCACCCAATCTTGATGATACTTGGTGGTAATGATCAGTACACAAATCCTACTTGGCTCACCAAATTTTGTTCTTCTAGGTTTAAGCGTTCGTCTACAGCAGCAGTTTTTATGTTTAGGTTTCACTCTGTTCTCTCCTATATAGATAGATGAATTTGTAACTCTAAATCCAACATGGTTTGTAGTAGCTCTTTGAAACTTGATAAAATAAAGGAGTTCTCAGTTTTGCCTCTATGATTTGTTTCCTCTTCAAGTAGCCCTAAGCACAGACTGTGTAAAAGCACTTTCATTGAGAGGGGTTGCCAAGCTTCTGAGAAATAACGAGTTTCCAAAATACGAGTAAATATTTTTTCACCCAATCTTGATGATACTTGGAGATAATGATCAGTACACACATCCCCCTGGGCTCACCAAATTTTGTTCTTCTAGGTTGAATACTTCGTATACAGTAGCAGTTTTTATGTTTAGGTTTCACTCTGTTCTCTCATATGTAGATAGATGAATTTGGAACTCTAAATCCAACATGGTTTGTAGTAGCTCTTTGAAACTTGACAAAATAAAGGAATTCTCAGTTTTGTCTCTATGATTTGTTTCCTCTTCAGGTAGCCCTAAGCAGAGACTGTGGAAAAGCACTTTCATTGAAAGGGGTGGCCAAGCTTCCAAGAAATTACGAGTTTCCGAAATACCAGCATATATTTTTTCACCCAATCTGGGTGATACGTGGTAGTAATGACAAGTACACAAATCCCACTTGGCTCACCAAATTTTGTTCTTCTAGGTTGAGGCGTTCGTTTACAGTAGAAGTTTTTATTTTTAGGTTTCACTTTGTTCTCTCCTATATAGATAGATGAATTTGGAACTCTAAATCCAACATGGTTTGTAGTAGCTCTTTGAAACTTGACAAAATAAAGGAGTTCTCAGTTTTGCCTCTATGATTTGTTTCCTCTTCAAGTAGCCCTAAGCACAGACTGTGGAAAAGCACTTTCATTGAGAGGGGTTGCCAAGCTTCTAAGAAATAACGAGTTTCCGAAATACCAGCAAATATTATTTACCCAATCTTAATAATACGTGGTGGTAATGATCAGTACACAAATCCCACTTGGCTCACCAAATTGTGTTCTTCTAGGTTGATGCGTTCATCTACGGTAGCAGTTTTTATATGTAGGTTTCACTCTGTTCTCTTTTATATAGATAGATGAATTTGGAACTCTAAATCCAACATGGTTTGTAGTAGCTCTTTGAAACTTGACAAAATAAAGGACTTTTAAGTTTCGTCTCTATGGTTTCTTTCCTCTTCAAGTAGGCCTAAGCACAGACTGTGGAAAAGCACTTTCATTGAAAGGGTTTGCCCAGCTTCCAAGAAATTACAAGTTTCCGAAATACCAGCAAGTATATTTTCACCCAATCTGGATGATACTTGGTGCTAATGATCGGTACAAAAATCCCACTTGGCTCACCAAATTTTCTTCCTCTAGTTTGAAGCGTTCGTTTACAGTAGTAGTTTTTATTTTTAGGTTTCCCTTGTTCTCTCCTATATAGATAGATGAATTTGGAACTCTAAATCCAACATCGTTTGTAGTAGTTCTTTGAAACTTGACAAAATACCGTAGTTCTCTGTTTTGTCTCTATGGTTTGTTTCCTCTTCAAGTAGCCCTAAGCAGAGACTGTGGAAAAGCACTTTCATTGAAAGGGGTTGCCAAGCTTCCAAAATTACGAGTTTCCGAAATACCAGCAAATATTTTTTCACCCAAACTTGATGATACTTGGTGGTAATGATCAGTACACAAATCCCACTTGGCTCACCAAATTTTGTTCTTCTAGGTTTAAGCGTTCGTGTACAGTAGCAGTTTTTATAATTAGTGTTCACTCTGTTCTCTCCTATACGAATAGATGAATTTGGAACACTAAATCCAACATGGTTTGAGGTAGCTCTTTGAAGCTTGAGAAAATAAAGGTGTTCTCAGTTTTGTCTCTATGGATTGTTTCCTCTTGAAGTAGCCCTTGGCACATACTGTGGAAAAGCACTTTCATTGAGAGGGGTTGCCAAGCTTCTAAGAAATAACCAGTTTCCGAAATACCAGCAAATATTTTTTCAACCAATCTTGATGATATTTGGTGGAAATGATCTGTACACAAATCCCACTTAGCTAACCACATTTTATTCTTCTAGGTTGAAGTTCGTCTACAGTAGCAGTTTTTATATTTAGGTTACACTCTGTTCTTTCTTATATAGATAGATGAATTTGGAACTCTAAATCCAACATGATTTGTAGTAGCTCTTTGAAAATTGACAAAATAAAGGAGGGTTCAGTTTTGTCTCTATGATTTGTTTCCTCTTCAAGTAGCCATAGGCACAGACTGTGGAAAAGCACTTTCAATGAGAGGGGTTGCCAAGCTTCTAAGAAATAACGAGTTTCCGAAATACCAGCAAATATTTTTTCACCCAATCTTGATGATACTTGGAGATAATGATCAGTACACACATCCCCCTGGGCTCACCAAATTTTGTTGTTCTAGGTTGAAGTCTTCGTCTACAGTAGCAGTTTTTATGTTTAGGTTTCACTCTGTTCTCTCCTATATAGATAGATGAATTTGGAACTCTAAATCCAACATGGTTTTTAGTAGCTCTTTGAAACTTGACAAAAATAAGTAGTTCTCAGTTTTGTCTCTATGGTTTGTTTCCTCTTCAAGTAGCCATAAGCAGAGGCTGTGTAAAAGCGGTTTCATTGTAAAGGGTTGCCAAGCTTCCAAGAAATTATGCGTTTCCGAAATACCGGCAAATATTTTTTCACCCAATCTTGATGATACGTGGTGGTAATGATTGGTACACAAATCGTACTTGGCTCACCAAATTTTGTAATTCTAGGTTTAAGCGTTTGTTTACATTTGCAGATTTTATTTTTAGGTTTCACTCTGTTCTCTCCTATATAGATAGATGAATTTGGAACTCTAAATCCAACATGGTTTTTAGTAGCTCTTTGAAACTTGACAAAAATAAGTAGTTCTCAGTTTTGTCTCTATGGTTTGTTTCCTCTTCAAGTAGCCATAAGCAGAGGCTGTGTAAAAGCAGTTTCATTGAAAAGGGTTGCCAAGCTTCCAAGAAATTACGCGTTTCCGAAATACTGGCAAATATTTTTTCACCCAATCTTGATGATACGTGGTGGTAATGACAAGTACACAAATCCCACTTGGCTCCTCAAATTTTGTTCTTCTAGGTTGAAGCGTTCGTCTACAGTAGCAGTTTTTATATTTAGGTTTCCCTCTGTTCTGTCCTATATAGATAGATGAATTTGGAACTCTAAATCCAACATGGTTTGTAGTAGCTCTTTGAAACTTGACAAAATAAAGGAGTTCTCAGTTTTGCCTCTATGATTTTTTTCCTCTTCAAGTAGCCCTAGGCACAGACTGTGGAAAAGCACTTTCATTGAGACAGGTTGTCAAGCTTCTAAGAAATAACGAGTTTCGGAAATACCAGCAAATATTTTTTCACCCAATCTTGATGATACTTGGTGGTGATGATCAGTACACAAATCCCACTTGGCTCACCATATTTGGTTCTTCTAGGTTTATCGTTCGTCTACAGTAGCAGTTTTTGTATTTAGGTTTCACTCTTTTCTCTTTTATATAAATAGATGAATTTGGAATTCTAAATCCAACATGGTTTTTAGTAGCTCTATGAAACTTGATAAAATAAAGGAGTTCTCAGTTTTGCCTCTATGATTTGTTTCCTCTTCAAGTAGCCCTAGGCACAGACTGTGGAAAAGCACTTTCATTGAGAGGGGTTGCCAAATTTCTAAGAAATAACAAGTTTCCGAAATACCAGCAAATATTTTTTCACCCAATCTTGATGATACTTGGTGGAAATGATCAGTACACAAATCCCACTTGGCTCACCACATTTTGTTCTTCTAGATTGAAGCGTTCGTTTACAGTAGCAGTTTCTATTTTTAGGTTTCCCTCTGTTCTCTCCTATATAGATAGATGAATTTGGAACTCAAAATCCAACATGGTTTGTAGTAGATCTCTGAATCTTGACATACAAATGTAGTTCTCAGTTTTGTCTCAATGCTTTGTTTCCTCTTCAAGTAGCCCTAAGCAGAGACTGAGGAAAAGCACTTTCATTGAAAGAGGTTGCCAAGCTTCCAAGACATTACGAGTTTCCGAAATACCAGCAAATATTTTTCCACCCAATCTTGATGATACTTGGTGGTAATGATCGGTACACAAATCCCACTTGACTCACCAAATTTTGTTCTTCTAGGTTGAAGCGTTCGTCTACAGTAGCAGTTTATATTTTTTAGGTTTCCTTCTGTTCTCTCCTATATAGATAGATGAATTTGGAACTCTAAATCCAACATGGATTGTAGTAGCTCTTTGAAACTTGACAAAATTAAGGAATTCTCAGTTTTGTCTCTTTGATTTGTTTCCTCTTCAAGTAGCCCTAAGCAGAGACTTTGGAAAAGCACTTTCATTGAAAGGGGTTGCCAAGCTTCCAAGAAATTACGAGTTTCCGAAATACCAGCACATATTTTTTCACCCAATCTTGATGATACGTGGTGGTAATGATCGGTACACAAATCACACTTGGCTCACCAAATTTTGTACTTCTAGGTTGAAGCGTTCGTTTACAGTAGCAGTTTTTATTTTTAGGTTACCCTCTGTTCTCTCCTATATAGATAGATGAATTTGGATCTCTAAATCCAACATGGTTTGTTGTAGCTCTTTCAAACTTGACAAAATAAAGGAGTTCGCAGTTTTGTCTCTACGGTTTCTTTCCTATTCAAATAGCCCTAGGCACAGACTGTGGAAAAGCACTTTCATTGAAAGGGGTGGCCAAGCTTCCAAGAAATTACGAGTTTTCGAAATACCAGCATATATTTTTTCACCCAATCTTTATGATACTTGGAGATAATGATGAGTACACACATCCCCCAGGTCTCACCAAATTTTGTTCTTCTAGGTTGAAGCCTTCGTCTACAGTAGCAGTTTTTATGTTTAGGTTTCACTCTGTTCTCTCATATGTAGATAGATGAATTTGGAACTCTAAATCCAACATGGTTTGTAGTAGCTCTTTGAAACTTGACAAAATAAAGGAATTCTCAGTTTTGTCTCTATGATTTGCTTCCTCTTCAAGTAGCCCTAAGCAGAGACTGTGCAAAAGCACTTTCATTGAAAGGGGTGGCCAAGCTTCCAAGAAATTACGAGTTTTCGAAATACCAGCGTATATTTTTTTCACCCAATCTGGATGATACGTGGTGGTAATAACAAGTACACAAATCCCACTTGGCTCACCAAATTTTGTTCTTCTAGGTTGAGGCGTTCGTTTACAGTAGCCGTTTTTATTTTTAGGTTTCACTTTGTTCTCTCCTATATAGATAGATGAATTTGGAACTCTAAATCCAACATGGTTTGTAGTAGCTCTTTGAAACTTGACAAAATAAAGGAGTTCTCAGTTTTGACTCTATGATTTGTTTCCTCTTCAAGTATCCCTAGGCACAGAATGTGGAAAAGCACTTTCATTGAGAGGGGTTGCCAAGCTTCTAAGAAATAACGAGTTTCCGAAATACCAGCAAATATTTTTTTACCCAAACTTAATAATACGTGGTGGTAATGATCAGTACACAAATCCCACTTGGCTCACCAAATTGTGTTCTTCTAGGTTGAAGCGTTCGTTTACAGTAGCAGTTTCTATTTTTAGGTTTCCCACTGTTCTCTCCTATATAGATAGATGAATTTGGAAATCAAAATCCAACATGGTTTGTAGTAGATCTCTGAAACTTGACATACAAATGTAGTTCTCAGTTTTGTCTCAATGATTTGTTTCCTCTTCAAGTAGCCCTAAGCAGAGACTGAGGAAAAGCACTTTCGTTGAAAGGGGTTGCCAACCTTCCAAGAAATTACGAGTTTCCGAAATACCAGCAAATATTTTTTCACCCAATCTTAATGATACATGTTGTTAATGATCGGTACACAAATTTCACTTAGCTCACCAAATTTTGTTCTTCTAGGTTGAAGCGTTCGTTTACATTAGCAGTTTTTATTTTTAGGTTTCCCTCTGTCTCTTCTATATATAGATGATTTTGGAACTCTAAATCCAACATAGTTTGTAGTAGCTCTTTGAAACTTGACAAAATAATGGAATTCTCAGTTTTGTCTCTATGGTTTGTTTCCTCTTCAAGTAGCTCTAGGCACAGACTGTGGAAAAGCACTTTCATTGAGAGGGGTTGCCAAGCTTCTAAGAAATAACGAGTTTCCGAAATACCAGCAAATATTTTTCACCCAATCTTGATTATACTTGGTGATAATGATCAGTACACAAATCCCACTTGGCTCACCAAATTTTGTTCTTCTAGGTTGAAGCGTTCGTCTACGGTAGCAGTTTATATTTTTTTCGGTTTCCCTCTGTTCTCTCCTACATAGATAGATGAATTTGGGACTCTAAATCCAACATGGATTGTACTAGCTTTGAAACTTGACAAAATAAAGGAGTTCTCAGTTTTGCCTCTATGATTTATTTCCTCTTCAAGTAGCCCTAGGCACAGACTGTGGAAAAGCACTTTCATTGAGAGGGGTTGCCAAACATCTAAGAAATAACGAGTTTACGAAATACCAGCAAATATTATTTCACCCAATCTTGATGATACTTGGAGATAATGATCAGTACACACATCCCCCTGGGCTCACCAAATTTTGTTGTTCTAGGTTGAAGCCTTCGTTTACAGTAGCAGTTTTTATGTTTAGGTTTCACTCTGTTCTCTCCTATGTAGATAGATGAATTTGGAACTCTAAATCCAACATGGTTTGTAGTAGCTCTTTGAAACTTGACAAAATAAAGGAGTTCTCAGTTTTGCCCCTATGATTTGTTTCCTCTTCAAGTAGCCCTAGGCACAGAATGTGGAAAAGCACTTTCATTGAGAGGGGTTGCCAAGCTTCCAAGAAACAACGAGTTTCCGAAATACCAGCAAATATTTTTTCACCCAATCTTGATGATACTTGGTGATAATGATCAGTACACAAATCCCACTTGGCTCACCAAATTTTGTTCTTCTAGGTTGAAGGGTTCGTCTACATTAGTCGTTTTTATATTTAGGTTTCTCTCTGTTCTCTCCTATATAGATAGATGAATTTGGAACTCTAAATCCAACATGATTTGTAGTAGCTCTTTGAAACTTGACAAAATAAAGGAGTTCTCAGTTTTGTCTCTATGGTTTGTTTCCTCTTCAAGTAGCTCTAGGCACAGACTGTGGAAAAGCAGTTTTATTGAGAGGGGTTGTCAAGCTTCTAAGAAATAAGGAGTTTCCGAAATACCAGCAAATACTTTTTCACCCAATCTTGATGATACTTGGTGATAATGATCAGTACACAAATCCCACTTGGCTCACCAAATTTTGTTCTTCTAGGTTGAAGCGTTCGTCTACGGTAGCAGTTCATATTTTTCAGGTTTCCCTCTGTTCTCTCCTATATAGATAGATGAATTTGGGACTCTAAATCCAACATGGTTTGTAGTAGCTCTTTGAAACTTGAAAAAATAAAGGAATTTTCAGTTTTGTCTCTATGGTTTGTTTCCTCTTCAAGTAGCCCTAAGCAGAGACTGTGGAAAACCAATTTCATTGAAAGGGGTTGCCAAGCTTCCAAGGAATTACGAGTTTCCGAAATAGCAGCAAATATTTTTTCACCCAATCTTGAGGATACGTCGTGCTAATGATCAGTACACAAATCCCAATTGGCTCACCAAATTTTGTTCTTCTAGGTTTAAGCGTTCGTCTACAGTAGCAGTTTTTGTATTTAGGTTTCACTCTTTTCTCTTTTATATAAATAGATGAATTTGGAATTCTAAATCCAAGATGGTTTGTAGTAGCTCTATGAAACTTGATAAAAAAAAGGAGTTCTCAGTTTTGCCTCTATGATTTGTTTCCTCTTCAAGTAGCCCTAGGCACAGACTGTGGAAAAGCACTTTCATTGAGAGGGGTTGCCAAACTTCTAAGAAATAACAAGTTTCCGAAATACCAGCAAATATTTTTTCACCCAATCTTGATGATACTTGGTGGAAATGATCAGTACACAAATCCCACTTGGCTCACCACATTTTGTTCTTCTAGATTGATGCGTTCGTTTACAGTAGCAGTTTCTATTTTTAGGTTTCCCTCTGTTCTCTCCTATATAGATAGATGAATTTGGAACTCAAAATCCAACATGGTTTGTAGTAGATCTCTGAAACTTGACATAAAAATGTAGTTCTCAGTTTTGTCTCAATGCTTTGTTTCCTCTTCAAGTAGCCCTAAGCAGAGACTGAGGAAAAGCACTTTCATTGAAAGAGGTTGCCAAGCTTCCAAGACATTACGAGTTTCCGAAATACCAGCAAATATTTTTCCACCCAATCTTGATGATACTTGGTGGTAATGATCGGTACACAAATCCCACTTGACTCACCAAATTTTGTTCTTCTAGGTTGAAGCGTTCGTCTACAGTAGCAGTTTATATTTTTTAGGTTTCCTTCTGTTCTCTCCTATATAGATAGATGAATTTGGAACTCTAAATCCAACATGGATTGTAGTAGCTCTTTGAAACTTGAAAAAAAAGGAATTCTCAGTTTTGTCTCTATGATTTGTTTCCTCTTCAAGTAGCCCTAAGCAGAGACTGTGGAAAAGCACTTTCATTGAAAGGGGTTGCCAAGCTTCCAAGAAATTACGAGTTTCCGAAATACCAGCACATATTTTTTCACCCAATCTTGATGATACGTGGTGGTAATGATCGGTACACAAATCCCACTTGGCTCACCAAATTTTGTACTTCTAGGTTGAAGCGTTCGTTTACAGTAGCAGTTTTTATTTTTAGGTTACCCTCTGTTCTCTCCTATATAGATAGATGAATTTGGATCTCTAAATCCAACATGGTTTGTAGTAGCTCTTTCAAACTTGACAAAATAAAGGAGTTCGCTGTTTTGTCTCTACGGTTTCTTTCCTATTCAAATAGCCCTAGGCACAGACTGTGGAAAAGCACTTTCATTGAAAGGGGTGGCCAAGCTTCTAAGAAATAACAAGTTTTCGAAATACCAGCATATATTTTTTCACCCAATCTTTATGATACTTGGAGATAATGATGAGTACACACATCCCCCAGGTCTCACCAAATTTTGTTCTTCTAGGTTGAAGCCTTCGTCTACAGTAGCAGTTTTTATGTTTAGGTTTCACTCTTATCTCTCATATGTAGATAGATGAATTTGGAACTCTAAATCCAACATGGTTTGTAGTAGCTCTTTGAAACTTGACAAAGTAAAGAAATTAGCAGTTTTGTCTCTATGATTTGCTTCCTCTTCAAGTAGCCCTAAGCAGAGACTGTGGAAAAGCACTTTCATTGAAAGGGGTGGCCAAGCTTCCAAGAAATTACGAGTTTTCGAAATACCAGCGTATATTTTTTTCACCCAATCTGGATGATACGTGGTGGTAATAACACGTACACAAATCCCACTTGGCTCACCAAATTTTGTTCTTCTAGGTTGAGGCGTTCGTTTACAGTAGCCGTTTTTATTTTTAGGTTTCACTTTGTTCTCTCCTATATAGATAGATGAATTTGGAACTCTAAATCCAACATGGTTTGTAGTAGCTCTTTGAAACTTGACAAAATAAAGGAGTTCTCAGTTTTGACTCTGTGATTTGTTTCCTCTTCATGTATTCCTAAGGAGAGACTGTGGAATAGCACTTTCATTGAAAGGGGTTGCCAAGCTTCCAACAAATTACGAGTTTCCGAAATACCAGCAAATATTTTTTCACCCAATCTTGATGATACTTGGTGGTAATGATCGGTACACAAATCCCACTTGACTCACCAAATTTTGTTCTTCTAGGTTGAAGCCTTCGTCTACGGTAGCAGTTTATATTTTTTAGGTTTCCCTCTCTTCTCTCCTATATAGATAGATGAATTTGGAACTCTATATCCAACATGGTTTGTAGTTGCTCTTTGAAACTTGACATAATAAAGGAATTCTCAGTTTTGTGTCTATGATTTGTTTCCTCTTCAAGTAGCCCTCAGCAGAGACTGTGGAAAAGCACTTTCATTGAATGGGGTTGCCAAGCTTCCAAGAAATTACGAGTTTCCGAAATACCAGCAAATATTTTTCCACCCAATCTTGATGATACTTGGTGGTAATGATCGGTACACAAATCCCACTTGACTCACCAAATTTTGTTCTTCTAGGTTGAAGCGTTCGTCTACAGTAGCAGTTTATATTTTTTAGGTGTCCTTCTGTTCTCTCCTATATAGAGAGATGAATTTGGAACTCTAAATCCAACATGGTTTGTAGTAGCTCTTTGAAACTTGACAAAATAAAGGAGTTCGCTGTTTTGTCTCTACGGTTTCTTTCCTATTCAAATAGCCCTAGGCACAGACTGTGGAAAAGCACTTTCATTGAAAGGGGTGGCCAAGCTTCTAAGAAATTACGAGTTTTCGAAATACCAGCATATATTTTTTCACCCAATCTGGATGATACGTTGTGGTAATGACAAGTACACAAATCCCACTTGGCTCACCAAATTTTGTTCTTCTAGGTTGAGGCGTTCGTTTACAGTAGCAGTTTTTATTTTTAGGTTTCCCTCTGTTCTCTCCTATATAGATAGATGAATTTGAAACTCTAAATTCAACATGGTTTGTAGTAGCTCTTTGAACTTGACAAAATAAAGGAGTTCTCAGTTTTGACTCTATGATTTGTTTCCTCTTCAAGTAGCCCTAGGCACAGACTGTGGAAAAGCACTTTCATTGAGAGGGGTTTTCAAGCTTCTAAGAAATAACGAGTTTCCGAAATACCAGCAAATATTTTTTTACCCAATCTTAATAATACGTGGTGGTAATGATCAGTACACAAATCCCACTTGGCTCACCAAATTGTGTTCTTCTAGGTTGAAGCGTTCGTTTACAATAGCAGTTTCTATTTTTAGGTTTCCCTCTGTTCTCTCCTATATAGATAGATGAATTTGGAAATCAAAATCCAACATGGTTTGTAGTAGATCTCTGAAACTTGACATTAAAATGTAGTTCTGAGTTTTGTCTCAATGATTTGTTTCCTCTTCTAGTAGCCCTAAGCAGAGACTGAGGAAAAGCACTTTCATTGAAAGGGGGTGCCAAGCTTCCAAGAAATTACGAGTTTCCGAAATACCAGCAAATATTTTTTCACCCAAGCTTAATGATACATGTTGTTAATGATCGGTACACAAATCCCACTTGGCTCACCAAATTTTGTTCTTCTAGGTAGAAGCGTTGGTTTACAGTAGCAGTTTTTATTTTTAGGTTTCCCTCTGTCTCTTCTATGTATAGATGAATTTGGAACTCTAAATCCAACATAGTTTTGTAGTAGCTCTTGAAACTTCTCAAAATAAAAGAGTTCTCTGTTTTGTCTCTACGGTTTGTTTCCTCTTCAGTAGCTCTAGGCACAGACTGTGGAAAAGCACTTTCATTGAGAAGGGTTGCCAAGCTTCTAAGAATATACGGAGTTTCCAAAATACCAGCAATATTTTTTCACCCCAATCTTGATGATACTTGGTGATAATGATCAGTACACAAATCCCACTTGTCTCATCAAATTTTGTTCTTCTAGGTTGAAGCGTTCGTCTACAGTAGCAGTTTATATTTTTAGGTGTCCTCTGTTCTCTCCTATATAGATAGATGAATTTGGGACTCTAAATCCAACATGGTTTGTAGTAGCTCTTTGAAACTTGACAAAATAAAGGAGTTCTCAGTTTTGCCTCTATGATTTGTTTCCTCTTCAAGTAGCCCTAGGCACAGACTGTGGAAAAGCACTTTCATTGAGAGGGGTTGCCAAACATCTAAGAAATAACAAGTGTGCGAAATACCAGCAAATATTTTTTCACGCAATCTTGATGATACTTGGTGGAAATGATCAGTACACAAATCCCACTTGGCTTGCCAAATTTTGT
The DNA here is from genome assembly GCF_048772815.1 of Callospermophilus lateralis. NCBI lineage: Eukaryota > Metazoa > Chordata > Mammalia > Rodentia > Sciuridae > Callospermophilus > Callospermophilus lateralis. The sequence goes on from NW_027513673.1 coordinate 55,186, forward strand.
ACTTCTAGGTTGAAGCGTTCGTTTACAGTAGCAGTTTATATTTTTAGGTTTCCCTCTGTCTCTTCTATATAAAGATGAATTTGGAACTCTAAATCCAACATAGTTTGTAGTAGCTCTTTGAAACTTGACAAAATAAAGGAGTTCTCAGTTTTCTCTCTATGGTTTGTTTCCTCTTCAAGTAGCTCTAGGCCCAGACTTTGGAAAAGCACCTTCATTGAGAGGGTTTGCCAAGATTCTAAGAAATAACGAGTTCCGAAATACCAGCAAATATTTTTTCACCCAATCTTGATGATACTTTGTGGTAATGATCAGTACGCAAATCCCACTTGGCTCACCAAATTTTGTACTTCTAGGTTGAAGCGTTCGTTTACAGTAGCAGTATTTATTTTTAGGTTACCCTCTTTTCTCTCCTATATAGACAGATGAATTTGGAACTCTAAATCCAACATGGTTTGTAGTAGCTCTTTTAAACTTGACAAAATAAAGGAGTTCTCAGTTTTGTCTCTATGGTTTCTTTCCTATTCAAGTAGCCCTAGGCAGAGACTGTGGAAAAGCACTTTCATTGAGAGGGGTTGCCAAGCTTCTAAGAAATAACGAGTTTCCGAAATACCAGCAAATATTTTTTCACACAATCTTGATGATACTTGGTCTTAATGATCAGTACACAAGTCCCACTTGGCTCACCAAATTTTCTTCTTCTAGGTTGAAGCGTTCGTCTACAGTAGTCGTTTTTATATTTAGGTTTTTCTCTGTTCTCTCCTATATAGATAGATGAATTTGGAACTCTAAATCCAACATGGTTTGTAGTCGCTCTTTGAAACTTGACAAAAAAAGTAGTTCTCAGTTTTGTCTCTATGGTTTGTTTCCTCTTGAAGTAGCCCTATGCAGAGACTGTGGAAAAGCACTTTCATTGAAAGGGGTTGCCAAGCTTCCAAGAAATTACGAGTTTCCGAAATACCAGGAAATATTTTTTCACCCAATCTTGATGATACTTGGAGATAATGATCAGTACACACATCACCCGGGTCTCACCAAATTTTGTTCTTCTAGGTTGAAGCCTTCGTCTACAGCAGCAGTTTTTATGTTTAGGTTTCACTCTGTTCTCTCATATGTAGATAGATGAATTTGGAACTCTAAATCCAACATGGTTTGTAGTAGCTCTTTGAAACTTGACAAAATAAAGGAAATCTCAGTTTTGTCTCTATGATTTGTTTCCTCTTCAAGTAGCCCTAAGCAGAGACTGTGGAAAAGCACTTTCATTGAAAGGGGTGGCCAAGCTTCCAAGAAATTACGAGTTTTCGACATACCAGCATATATTTTTTCACCCAATCTGGATGATACGTTGTGGTAATGACAAGTACACAAATCCCACTTGGCTCACCAAATTTTGTTCTTCTAGGTTGAGGCGTTCGTTTACAGTAGCAGTTTTTATTTTTAGGTTCCCTCTGTTCTCTCATATATAGATAGATGAATTTGGAACTCTAAATTCAACATGGATTGTAGTAGCTCTTTGAACTTGACAAAATAAAGGAGTTCTCAGTTTTGACTCTATGATTTGTTTCCTCTTCAAGTAGCCCTAGGCACAGACTGTGGAAAAGCACTTTCATTGAGAGGGGTTTCAAAGCTTCTAAGAAATAACGAGTTTCCGAAATACCAGCAAATATTTTTTTACCCAATCTTAATAATACGTGGTGGTAATGATCAGTACACAAATCCCACTTGGCTCACCAAATTGTGTTCTTCTAGGTTGAAGCGTTCGTTTACAGTAGCAGTTTCTATTTTTAGGTTTCCCTCTGTTCTCTCCTATATAGATAGATGAATTTGGAAATCAAAATCCAACATGGTTTGTAGTAGATCTCTGAAACTTGACATCAAAATGTAGTTCTGAGTTTTGTCTCAATGATTTGTTTCCTCTTCTAGTAGCCCTAAGCAGAGACTGAGGAAAAGCACTTTCATTGAAAGGGGTTGCCAAGCTTCCAAGAAATTACGAGTTTCCGAAATACCAGCAAATATTTTTTCACCCAATCTTAATGATACATGTTGTTAATGATCGGTACACAAATCCCACTTGGCTCACCAAATTTTGTTCTTCTAGGTAGAAGCGTTGGTTTACAGTAGCAGTTTTTATTTTTAGGTTTCCCTCTTTTCTCTCCTATATAGATAGATGAATTTGGAACTCTAAATCCAACATGGTTTTTAGTAGCTCTTTGAAACTTTACAAAATAAAGGAGTTCTCAGTTTTGTGTCTATGGTTTCTTTCCTCTTCAAGTACCCTAGGCACAAAGTGTAAAAAAGCACTTTCATTGAGAGGGGTTGCCAACTTCTAAGAATTAACGAGTTTCCAATATACCAGCAAATATTTTTTCACCCAATCTTGATGATACTTGGTGGTAATGATCAGTACACCAATCCCACTTGGCTCACCAAATTTTGTTCTTCTAGCTTGAAGCGTTTGTCTACAGTAGCAGTTTTATATTTAGGTTTCACTCTGTTCTCTTCTATATAGATAGATGAATTTGGTACTCTAAATCCAACATGGTTTGTAGTATGTCTTTGAAACTTGAAAAAATAAAGGAATTCTCAGTTTAGTCTCTATGGTTTGTTTCCTCTTCAAGTAGCCCTAGGCACAGACTGTGGAAAAGCACTTTCATTTAGAGGGGTTGCCAAGCTTCTAAGAATTAACGAGTTTCCGTAATACCAGCAAATATTTTTTCACCCAATCTTGATGATACTTCGTGGTAATGATCACTACACAAATCCCACTTGGCTCACCAAAATTTGTTCTTCTCGGTTGAAGCGTTCGTCTACTATAGCAGTTTTTATATTTAGGTTTCCCTGTGTTCTCTCCTATATAGATAGATGAATTTGGAACTCTAAATCCAACATGGATTGTAGTAGATCTTTTAAACTTGCCAAAATAGTAGTTCTCAGTTTTTTCTCTATAGTTTGTTTCCTCTTCAAGTAGCCTCAAGCAGAGACTGTGGAAAAGCTCTTTCATTATAATTGGTTGCCAAGCTTCCAAAAAATTACAAGTTTCTGAAATACCAGCAAATATTTTTTCACCCAATCTGGATGATACTTGGTGGCAATGATCGGTACACAAATCCCACTTGGCACACCAAATTTTGTTCTTCTAGGTTGAAGCGTTCATCTACAGTAGCAGTTTTTATATGTAGGTTTCACTCTGTTCTCTCCTATATAGATAGATGAATTTAGAACTCTAAATCCAACATGGTTTGAAGTAGCTCTTTGAAACTTGACAAAATAAAGTAGTTTTCAGTTTTGTCTCTATGGTTTGTTTCCTCTTCAAGTAGCCCTAGGCACAGACTGTGGAAAAACACTATCATTGAAAGGGTTGCCAAGCTTCCAAGAAATAACGAGTTTCCTAAATACCAGCAAATATTTTTCACCCAACCTTGATGATACTTGGTGGTAATGATCGGTACACAAATCCCACTTGACTCACCAAATATTGTTCTTCTAGTTTGAAGCTTTCGTTTACAGTAGCAGTTTATATTTTTAAATTTCCCTCTGTTCTTTCCTACATAGATAGATGAATTTAGAACTCTAAATCCAACATGGTTTGTAGTAGCTCTTTGAAACTTGACAAAAAAAGTAGTTCTCAGTTTTGTCTCTATGGTTTGTTTCCTCTTCAAGTAGCCCTAAGCAGAGATTGTGGAAAAGCATTTTCATTGAAAGGGGTTGCCAATTATCCAAGAAATTACGAGTTTCCGAAATACCAGCAAATATTTTTTCACCCAATCTGGATGTGGTGGCAGTGACATGTACACAAATCCCACTTGGATCACCAAATTTAGTTCTTCTAGGTTGAAGCGTTCGTTTACAGAAGCAGTTTATATATTTAGGTTTCACTCTGTTCTCAAATATGTAGATAGATAAATTTGGAACTCTAAATCCAACATGGTTTGTAGTAGCTCTTTGAAAATTGACAAAATAAAGTAGTTCTCAGTTCTGTCTCTATGGTTTGTTTGCTCTTCAAGTAGCCCTAGGCACAGACTGTGGAAAAGCACTTTCATTGAGAGAGGTTGCAAAGCTTCTAAGAAATAATGAGTTTCCGAAATCCCAGCAAATATTTTTTCACCCAAACTTGATGATACTTGGTGGTAATGATCGGTTCACAAATCCCACTTGACTCACCAAATTTTGTTCTTCAAGGTTGCAGCGTTCATCTACAGTAGCAATTTTTATATTTAGGTTTCCCTCTGTTCTGTCCTATATAGATAGATGAATTTGGAACTCTAAATCCAACATGGTTTGTAGTAGCTCTTTGAAACTTGACAAAAAAAGTACTTCTCAGTTTTGTCTCTATGGTTTGTTTCCTCTTCAAGTAGCCCTAAGCAGAGATTGTGGAAAAGCATTTTCATTGAAAGGGGTTGCCAATTATCCAAGAAATTACGAGTTTCCGAAAAACCAGCAAATATTTTTTCACCCAATCTGGATGATACTTGGTGGCAATGACATGTACACAAATCCCACTTGGATCACCAAATTTAGTTCTTCTAGGTTGAAGCGTTCGTTTACAGAAGCAGTTTTTATTTTTAGGTTTCACTCTGTTCTCAAATATATAGATAGATGAATTTGGAACTCTAAATCCAACATGGTTTGTAGTAGCTCTTTGAAAATTGACAAAATAAAGTAGTTCTCAGTTCTGTCTCTATGTTTGTTTGCTCTTCAAGTAGCCCTAGGCACAGACTGTGGAAAAGCACTTTCATTGAGAGGGTTGCAAAGCTTCTAAGAAATAATGAGTTTCCGAAATCTCAGCAAATATTTTTTCACCCAAACTTGATGATACTTGGTGGTAATGATCGGTACACAAATCCCACTTGACTCACCAAATTTTGTTCTTCAAGGTTGCAGCGTTCATCTACAGTAGCAGTTTTTATATTTAGGATTCCCTCTGTTCTGTCCTATATAGATAGATGAATTTGGAACTCTAAATCCAACATGGTTTGTAGTAGCTCTTTGAAACTTGACAAAAAAAGTAGTTCTCAGTTTTGTCTCTATGGTTTGTTTCCTCTTCAAGTAGCCCTAAGCAGAGATTGTGGAAAAGCATTTTCATTGAAAGGGGTTGCCAATTATCCAAGAAATTACGAGTTTCCGAAATACCAGCAAATATTTTTTCACCCAATCTGGATGATACTTGGTGGCAATGACATGTACACAAATCCCACATGGATCACCAAATTTAGTTCTTCTAGGTTGAAGCGTTCGTTTACAGAAGCAGTTTTTATTTTTAGGTTTCACTCTGTTCTCAAATATATAGATAGATGAATTTGGAACTCTAAATCCAACATGGTTTGTAGTAGCTCTTTGAAAATTGAAAAAATAAAGTAGTTCTCAGTTCTGTCTCTATGGTTTGTTTGCTCTTCAAGTAGCCCTAGGCACAGACTGTGGAAAAGCACTTTCATTGAGAGGGGTTGCAAATCTTCTAAGAAATAATGAGTTTCCGAAATCCCAGCAAATATTTTTTCACCCAAACTTGATGATACTTGGTGGTAATGATCGGTACACAAATCCCACTTGACTCACCAAATTTTGTTCTTCAAGGTTGCAGCGTTCATCTACAGTAGCAGTTTTTATATTTAGGTTTCACTGTGTTCTCTCCTATATAGATAGATGAATTTGGAACTCTAAATCCAACATGGTTTGTAGTAGCTCTTTAAAACTTGACAAAATTAAGGAGTTCTCAGTTTTGCCTCTATGTTTTGTCTACTCTTCAAGTAGCCCTAGGCACAGACTGTGGAAAAGCACTTTCATTGAGAGGGGTTGCCAAGCTTCTAAGAAATAACAAGTTTTCGTAATACTAGCAAATATTTTTTCACCCAATCTTGATGATACTTGGTGGTAATGATCAGTACACAAATCCCACTTGGCACACCATATTTTGTTCTTCTAGGCTGAAGCCTTCGTCTACAGTAGCAGCTTTTATATTTAGTTTCCCTCTGTTCTCTCCTATATAGATAGATGAATTTGGAACTCTAAATCCAACATGGTTTTTAGTAGCTCTTTGAAACTTGACAAAATAAAGGAGTGATCAATTTTGTCTCTATGGTTTATTTCCTCTTCAAATAGCCCTAGGCACAGACTGTGGAAAAGCACTTTCATTGAGAGGGGTTGCCAAGCTTCTAAGAAATAACGAGTTTCCGAAATACCAGCAAATATTTTTTCACCCAAACTTGATGATACTTGGTGGTAATGATGGGAAAACAAATCGCACTTGACTCACCAAATTTTTTTCTTCTAGTTTGAAGCGTTCGTTTACAGTAGCAGTTTATATTTTTAAATTTCCCTCTGTTCTCTCGTATATAGATAGATGAATTTGGAACTCTAAATCCAACATGGTTTGTAGTAGCTCTTTGAAACTTGACAAAATAAAGTAGTTCTCAGTTTTGTCTCGATGGTTTGTTTCCTCTTCAAGTAGCCATAAGCAGAGATTGTGGAAAAGCATTTTCATTGAAAGGTGTTGCCATGTATCCAAGAAATTACGAGTTTCCGAAATACCAGCAAATATTTTTTCACCCAATCTTGATGTTACTTGGTGCTATTGATCAGTACACAAATCCCACTTGGCTCACCAAATTTTGTTCTTCTAGGTTGCAGCGTTCGTCTACATTAGCAGTTTTTTTATTTAGGTTTCACTCTGTTCTCTCCTATATACATAGATGAATTTGGAACTCTAAATCAAATATGGTTTGTAGTAGCTCTTTGAAACTTGACAAAATAAAGTAGTTCTCAGTTTTGCCCCTATGGTTTGTTTCCTCTTCAAATAGCCCTAGGCACAGACTCTGGAAAAGCACTTTCATTGAGAGGGGTTGCCAAGCTTCTAAGAAATAACGATTTTCCGAAATACCAGCAAATATTTTTTCACCCAATCTTGATGATACGTGGTGGTAATGATCAGTACACAAATCCCACTTGGCTCACCAAAGTGTGTTCTTCTAGGTTGAAGCGTTCGTCTACAGTACCAGTTTTTGTATGTAGGTTTCACTCTGTTCTCTCTTATATAGATATATGAATTTGGAACTCTAAATCCAGCATGGTTTGTAGTAGCTCTTTGAAACTTTACAAAATAATGTAGTTCTCATTTTTGTCTCTACGGTTTGTTTCCTCTTCAAGTAGCCCTAGGCACAGACTGTGGAAAAGCACTTTCATTGAGAGGGGTTGCCAAGCTTCTAAGAAACAACGAGTTTCTGAAATACCAGCAAATATTTTTTCACCCAATCTGGATGATACTTGGTGGTAATGATCAGTACACACATCCCACTTGGCACACCATATTTTGTTCTTCTAGGCAGAAGCCTTCGTCTACAGTAGCAGGTTTTATATTTAGTTTCCCTCTGTTCTCTCCTATATAGATAGATGAATTTGGAACTCTAAATCCAACATGGTTTTTAGTAGCTCTTTGAAACTTGACAAAATAAAGGAGTTCTCAGTTTTGTCTCTACGGTTTGTTTCCTCTTCAAGTAGCCCTAGTCACAGACTGTGGTAAAGCATTTATATTGAAAGTGGTTGCCAAGCTTCCAAGAAATAACGAGTTTCCGAAATACCAGCAAATATTTTTTCCCAAAATGTTGATGATACGTGGGGGTAATGACAAGTACACAAATCCCACTTAAATCACCAAGTTTTGTTCTTCTTGGTTGAAGTGTTCGTTTACAGTAGCAGTTTTTATATTTAGGTTTCACTCTGTTCTCTACTGTATAGATAGATGAATTTGGAACTCTAAATCCAACATGGTTTGTAGTAGCTCTTTGAAACTTGTCAAAATAAAGGAATTCTCAGTTTTGTCTCAATGGTTTGTTTCTTCTACAAGTAGCCCTATGCACAGACTGTGGAAAAGCACTTTCATTGAGAGGGGTTGAGAAGTTTTCAAGAAATTACGAGTTTCCGAAATACCAGCAAATATTTTTTCACCCAATCTTGATGATACTTGGTGGTAATGATCAGTACACAAATCTCACTTGGCTCACCAAATTTTTTTCTTCTAGGTTGCAGCGTTCGTCTACAGTAGCAGTTTTTTATTTAGGTTTCCCTCTGTTCTCTCATATATAGATAGATGAATTTGGAACTCTAATTCCAACATGGTTTGTAGTAGCTCTTTGAAACTTGCCAAAATAGTAGTTCTCAGTTTTGTATGTAGTGTTTGTTTCCTCTTCAAGTAGCCATAAGCAGAGACTGTGGAAAAGATCGTTCATTGAAAGGGGTTGCCAAGCTTCCAAGAAATAACGAGTTTCCGAAATACCAGCAAATATTTTTTCACCCAATCTTGATGATGCTTTGTGGTAATGATCGGTACACAAATCCCAATTGAGTCACCAAATTTTGTTCTTCTAGTTTGAAGCGTTCGTTTACAGTAGCAGTTAATTTTTTTAGATTTCCAGCTTATCTCTCCTATATACATAGATGAATTTGGAACTCTAAATCCAAAATGATTTGTAGTAGCTGTTTGAAACTTGACAAAATAAAATAGTTCTCAGTTTTGTCTCTATGGTTTGTTACCTCTTCAAGTAGCCCTAAGCGAAGACTGTGGAAAAGCAGTTTCATTGAAAGGGGTTGCCAAGTATCCAAGAAATTACGAGTTTCCGAAATACCAGCAAATATTTTTTCACCCAATCTTGATGGTACGTGGTGGTAATGACAAGTACACAAATCCCACATGGCTCACCAAATTTAGTTCTTCTAGGTTGAAGCGTTCGTTTACAGTAGCAGTTTTATATTTAGCTTTCACTTTGTTCTCTCCTATATTTATAGATGAATTTGGAACTCTAAATCCAACATGGTTTGTAGTAGCTCTTCGAAAACTGACAAAATAAAGTAGTTCTCCGTTTTGTCTCTATGGTTTGTTTGCTCTTCAAGTAGCCCTAGGCACAGATTGTGGAAAACCACTTTCATTGAGAGGGGTTGCCAAGCCTCTAAGAAATAACGAGTTTCCGAAATACCAGCAAATATTTTTTCCCAAAATGTTGATGATACGTGGTGGTAATGACAAGTACACAAATCCCACTTGGATCACCAAGTTTTGTTCTTCTTGGTTGAAGTGTTCGTTTACAGAAGCAGTTTTTATATTTAGGTTTCACTCTGTTCTCTACTATATAGATAGATGAATTTGGAACTCTAAATCCAACATGGTGTGTAGTAGCTCTTTGAAACTTGTCAAAATAAAGGAGTTCTCAGTTTTGTCTCTATGGTTTTTTTTCTTCTTCAAGTAGCCCTAGTCACAGACTCTTGAAAAGCACTTTCCTTGAGAGGGGTTGAGAAGCTTTCAAGAAATTACGAGTTTCCGAAATACAAGCAAATATTTTTTAACCCAATCTTGATGATACTTGGTGGTAATGATCAGAACACAAATCTCACTTGGCTCACCAATTTTTTTTCTTCCAGTTTGAAGCGTTCGTCTACAGTAGCAGTTTTTTATTTAGGTTTCCCTCTGTTCTCTCCTATATAGATAGATGAATTTGGAACTCTAAATCCAACATGGTTTGTAGTAGCTCTTTTAAACTTGCCAAAATAGTAGTTCTCAGTTTTGTCTCTAGGGTTTGTTTCCTCTTCACGTAGCCCTAAGCAGAGACTGTGGAAAAGATTTTCACTGAAAGGGGTTGCCAAGCTTCCAAGAAATTACAAGTTTCCGAAATACCAGCAAATATTTTTTCGCCAATCTTGATGATACGTGGTGGTAATGATCAGGACACACAACCCACTTGTCTGACCAAATTGTGTTTTTCTAGGTTGAAGCTTTCGTTTATACTAGCAGTTTTTGTATGTAGGTTTTACTCTGTTCTCTCCTATATAGATAGATGAATTTGGAACCCTGAATCCAACATGGTTTGTAGTAGCTTTTTGAATCTTGACAAAATAAATGAGTTCTCAGTTTTTTCTCTATGGTTTGTTTCCTCTTCAAGTAGCCCTAAGCACAGACTGTGGAAAGCACTTTCATTGAGAGGGGTTGCCAAGCTTCTAAGAAATAACGAGTTTCTGAAATACCAGCAAATATTTTTTCACCCAATCTTGATGATACTTGGTGGTAATGATCAGTACACAAATCCCACTTGGCACACCATGTTTTGTTCTTCTAGGTTGAAGCGTTCGTCTACAGTAGCAGCTTTTATATTTAGTTTCCCTATGTTCTCTCCTATATAGATAGATGAATTTGGAACTCTAAATCCAACATGGTTATTAGTAGCTCTTTGAAACTTGACAAAATAAAGGAGTTCTCAGTTTTGTCTCTGCGGTTTGTTTCCTCTTCAAGTAGCCCTAGTCACAGACTGTGGAAAAGCATTTTTATTGAAAGTGGTTGCCAAGCTTCCAAGAAATAACGAGTTTCCGAAATACCAGCAAATATTTTTTCCCAAAATGTTGATGATACGTGGGGGTAATGACAAGTACACAAATCCCACTTGGATCACCAAGGTTTGTTCTTCATGGTTGAAGCGTTCGTTTACAGTAGCAGTTTTTATATTTAGGTTTCACTCTGTTCTCAACTATATAGATAGATGAATTTGGAACTCTAAATCCAACATGGTTTGTAGTAGCTCTTTGAAACTTGTCAAAATAAAGGAATTCTCAGTTTTGTCTCAATGGTTTGTTTCTTCTTCAAGTAGCCCTATGCACAGACTGTGGAAAAGCACTTTCATTGAGAGGGGTTGAAAAGTTTTCAAGAAATTACGAGTTTCCGAAATACAAGCAAATATTTTTTAACCCAATCCTGATGATACTTGATGGTAATGATCAGTACACAAATCCTACTTGGCTCACCAAATTTTGTTCTTCTAGGTTGAAGCGTTCGTCTACAGCAGCAGTTTTTATATTTTTTTCACTCTGTTCTCTTCTACATAGATAGATGAATTTGGAACTCTATATCCAACATGGTTTGTAGTAGCTCTTTGAAACTTGAAAAAATAAAGGAGTTCTCAGAATTGTCTCTATGGTTTGTTTCCTCTTCAAGTAGCCCTAGGCACAGACTGTGGAAAAGATCGTTCATTGAAAGGGGTTGCCAAGCTTCCAAGAAATAACGAGTTTCCGAAATACCAGCAAATATTTTTCACCCAATCTTGATGATACTTTGTGATAATGATCGGTACACAAATCCCAATTGATTCACCAAATTTTGTTCTTCTAGTTTGAAGCGTTCGTTTACAGTAGCAGTTAATTTTTTTAGATTTCCAGCTTATCTCTCCTATATACATAGATGAATTTGGAACTCTATATCCAACATGATTTGTAGTAGCTGTTTGAAACTTGACAAAAAAAAATAGTTCTCAGTTTTCTCAATATGGATTAATTCCTCTTCAGTTAGCCCTGAGCGGAGACTGTGGAAAAGCATTTTCATTGAAAGGGGTTGCCAAGTATCCAAGAAATTACGAGTTTCCGAAATACCAGCAAATATTTTTTCACCCAATCTTGATGATACGTGGTGGTAATGACAAGTACACAAATCCCAATTGGCTCACCAAATTTTATTCTTCTAGGTTGAAGCGTTCGTCTACAGTAGCAGTTTTATATTTAGGTATCACTCTGTTCTCTCCTATATAGATAGATGAACTTGGAACTCTAAATCCAACATGGTTTTTAGTAGCTCTTCGGAAACTAGACAAAATAAAGGAGTTCTCAGTTTTGTCTCTATGGTTTGTTTCCTCTTCAAGTAGCCCTAGGCACAGACTGTGGAAAAGCACTTTCACTGAGAGGGGTTTCCAAGATTCTAAGAAATAACGAGTTTCCGAAATACCAGCAAGTATTTTGTAACCCAATCTTGATGATTCTTGGTGGTAATGATCGGTACACAAATCCCACTTGACTCACCAAATTTTGTTCTTCTAGTTTGAAGCGTTCGTTCACAGTAGCAGTTTATA
>NW_027513673.1:67252-154275 GCF_048772815.1 Callospermophilus lateralis
AAAATATTTGCTGGTATTTCGGAAACTCGTTATATCTTAGAAGCTTGGCAACCCCTTTCAATGAAAGTGTTTTTCCACAGTGTGTGCCTAGGGCTACTTGAAGAAAAAACAAATCATAGAGACAAAACTGAGAACTCCTTTATTTTGTCAAGTTTCAAAGAGCTACTACAAACCATGTTGACTTTAGAGTTCCAAATTCATCTATCTATATAGGAGAGAACAGAGAGAAACCTAAATATAAAAACGACTACTGTAGACAAATGCTTCAACCTAGAAGAACAAAATTTGGTGAGCCAAGTGGGATTTGTGTACTGATCATTACAACCAAGTATCATCAAGATTGGTTGAAAAAATATTTGCTGGTATTTCGGAAACTCGTTATTTCTTAGAAGCTTGGCAACCCCTCTCAATGAAAGTGCTTTTCCGCAGTCTGTGCCTCGGGCTACTTGAAGAGGAAACAAACCATAGAGACAAAACTGAGAACTCCTTTATTTTGTCACGTTTCAAAGAGCTACTACAAACCATGTTGGATTTAGAGTTCCATATTCATCTATCTATATAGGAGAGAACAGAGTGAAACCTAAAAATATAAACTGCTACTGTAAACGAACGCTTCAACCAAGAAGAACAAAATTTGGTGAGCCAAGTGGGATTTGTGTACTTGTAATTACCACCACGTATCATCAAGATTGGGTGAAAAAATATTTGCTGGTATTTCGGAAACTCGTAATTTCTTGGAAGCTTGGCAACCCCTTTCAATGAAAGTGCTTTTCCACAGTTTCTGCTTAGGGCTACTTGAAGAGGAAAAAAATCATAGAGACAAAATTGAGAACTCCTTTATTTTGTCAAGTTTCAAAGAGCCACTACAAACCATTTTGGATTTAGAGTTCATCTAACTATATAGGAGAGAACAGAGGGAAACTTAAAGATATAAACTGCTACTGTGAAGGAACGCTTCAACCTTGAAGATCAAAATTTGGTGAACCAAGTGGGATTTGTGTACTTCTCATTACCACCAAGCATCATCAAGATTGGGTGAAAATTTGTTTGCTGATATTTCGGAAACTCGTTATTTCTTAGAAGCTTGGAAATCCCTTTCAATGAAAGTACTTTTCCACAGTCTGTGCCTAGGGCTACTTGAAGAAGAAACAAACCATAGAGACAAAACTGAGAACTACTTTTTTTTGTCAAGTTTCGATGAGCTACTACAAATAATGTTGGATTTAGAGTTCCAAATTCATCTATCTATATAAGAGCGAACAGAGTGAAACCTATGTATAAATACTGCTACCGTAGACGAACGCTTCAACCTAGAAGAACACAATTTGGTGAGCCATGTGGGATTTGTGTACTTGTCATTACCACCACGTATCATCACGATTGTGTGAAAAAATATTTGCTGGTATTTCGAAAACTCGTTATATCTTAGAAGCTTGGCAACCCCTTTCAATGAAAGTGCTTTTCCTCAGTCTCTGCTTAGGGCTACTTGAAGAGAAAACAAATCATAGAGACAAAACTGAGAACTCCTTTATTTTGTCAAGTTTCAAAGAGCCACTACAAACCACGTTGGATTTAGAGTTCCAAATTCATCTATCTATATAGGAGAGAACACAGGGAAACATAAAAATATAAACTGCTACTGTGAACGAACGCTTCAAACTAGAAGAACAAAATTTGGTGAGTCAAGTGGGATTTGTGTACCGATCATTACCACCAAGAATCATCAAGATTGGTTAAAAAATACTTGCTGGTATTTCGGAAACTCGTTATTTCTTAAAGCTTGGCAACCCCTCTCAATGAAAGTGCTTTTCCACAGTCAGTGCCTAGGGCTTCTTGAAGAGGAAACAATCCATACAGAAAAAACTGAGAATCCTTTATTTTGTCTAGTTTCAAAGAGCTACTAAAAACCATGTTGGATTTAGAGTTCCAAATTCATCTATCTATATAAAAGAGAACAGAGTAAAACCTACATTTCAAAACTGCTACTATAAACGAATGCTTCAACATAGAAGAACACAATTTGGTCAGAGAAGTTGGTTTTGTGTACGGACCATTACCACCACGTATCATCAAGATTGGGTGAAAAAATATTTGCTGGTATTTCTGAAACTCGTTATTGCTTAGAAGCTTGGAAACCCCTCTCAATGAAAGTGCTTTTCCACAGTCTGTGCCTAGGGCTACTTGAAGAGGAAACAAACCATAGAGACAAAACTGAGAACTCCTATATTTTGTCAAGTTTCAAAGAGCTAATACAAACCATGTTGGATTTAGAGTTCCAAATTCATCTATCTATATAGGAGAGAACAGAGTGATACCTAAATATAAAACTGCTACTGTAGACGAACGCTTCAACCTAGAAGAATAAAATTTGGTGAGCCAATTGGGATTTGTGTACTTGTCATTACCACCACGTATCATCAAGATTGGGTGAAAAAATACTTGCTGGTATTTCGGAAACTCGTAATTTCTTGGATACTTGGCAACCCCTTTCAATGAAAATGCTTTTTCACAGTCTCCGCTTAGGGCTAATTGAAGAGGAATTAAACCATATTGAGAAAACTGAGAACTATTTTTTTTCTCAAGTTTCAAACAGCTACTACAAATCATGTTGGATTTAGAGTTCCAAATTCATCTATCTATATAGTAGAGAACAGAGGGAAACTTAAAAATATAAACTGCTACTGTGAACGAACGCTTCAAACTAGAAGAACAAAATTTGATGAGTCAAGTGGGATTTGTGTACCGATCATTATCACCAAGCATCATAAAGATTGGGTGAAAAAATACTTGCTGGTATTTGGAAACTCATTTTTTCTTAAAGCTTGGCAACCCCTCTCAATGAAAGTGCTTTTCCATAGTCAGTGCATATGGCTTCTTGAAGAGGAAACAAACCATAGAGAAAAAAGTGAGAATCCTTTATTTTGTCAAGTTTCAAAAAGCTACTACAACCCATGTTGGATTTAGAGTTCCAAATTCATCTATCTATATTGGAGAGAACAGTGTGAAACCTAGAAATATAAACTGCTCCAGTAAACGAACGCTTCAACCTAGAAAAACAAAATTTGGTGAGCCAAGTGGGATTTCTGTACTTGTCATTACCACCATGGATCATCAAGATTGGGTGAAAAAATATTTGCTGGTATTTCGGAAACTCGTAATTTCTTGGAAGCTTGGCAACCCCTTTCAATGAAAGTACTTTTCCACAGTCTGTGATTAGTGCTACTTGAAGAGGAAACAAACCATAGAGACAAAATTGAGAACTCCTTTTTTTGTCAAGTTTCAAAGAACTACTACAAAGCATGTTGGATTTAGAGTTCCAAATTCATCTATCTATATAGGGGAGAACAGAGGGAAACCTAAATATAAAAACTGCTACTGTAGACGAACGCTTCAACCTAGAAGAACAAAATTTGGTGAGCCATGTGGGATTTGTGTAGTGATCATTACCACCACGTATCATCAAGATTGGGAGAAAATATATTTGCTTTTATTTCGGAAACTCGTTATTTCTTAGAAGATTCGCAACCCCCCTCAATGAAAGTGCTTTTCCACAGTCTGTGCCTACGGCTACTTGAAGAGGAAACAAACCATAGAGACAAAACTGAGAACTTTTTTATTTTGTCAAGTTTCAAGGAGCTACTACAAACCATGTTGGATTTAGAGTTCCAAATTCATCTATCTATATAGGAGAGAACAGTGTGAAACGTAGAAATAAAAACTGCTCCAGTAAACGAACGCTTCAACCTAGAGGAACAAAATTTGGTGAGCCAAGTGGGATTTGTGTATTTGTCATTACCACCATGTATCATCCAGAATGGGTTAAAAAATATTTGCTGGTATTTCGAAAACTCGTAATTTCTTGGAAGCTTGGCAACCCCTCTCAATAAAAGTGCTTTTCCACAGTCTGTTCGTTGGGCTACTTGAAGAGGAAACAAACCATAGAGACAAAACTGAGAACTACTTTAATTTGTCAAGTTTCAAAGAGCTACTACATACCATGTTGGATTTAGAGTTCCAAATTCATCTATCTATATAGGAGACAACAGAGTGAAACCTAAATATAAAAACTGCTACTGTAGACGAAAGCGTCAACCTAGAAGAATAAAATTTGGTGAACCAAGTGGTATTTGTGTACTGATTATTACCACCAAGTTTCATCAAGATTGCGTGAAAAAATATTTGCTGGTATTTCGGAAACTAGTTATTTCTTAGAATCTTGCAACCCATCTCAATGAAAGTGCTTTTCCACAGTCTGTGCCTAGGGCTTCTTGAAGAGGAAACAAACCATAGAGAAAAAACTGGGAACTCCTTTGTTTTATCAAGTTTCATAGAGCTACTACAAACCATGTTGGATTTAGAGTTCCAAATTCATCTATCTATATAGGAGAGAATCGAGTGAAACCTAAATATAGAAACTACTTCTGTAGACGAACGCTGCAACCTAGAAGAACAAAATTTGGTGAGCCAAGTGGGATTTCTGAACTGATCATTGCCACCACGTATCATCAAGATTGGGTGAAAAAATACTTGCTGGTATTTCGGAAACTCGTTGTTTCTTAGAAGCTTGGCAACCCCTCTCATAAAAGTGCTTTTCCAAGGTCTGTGCCTAGGGCTCCTTGAAGAAGAAACAAACCATAGAATCAAAACTGAGAACTCCTTTATTTTGTCAAGTTTCAAAGCGCTACTAAAAACCATGTTGGATTTAGAGTTCCAAATTCATCTATCTATATAGGAGAGAACATAGGGAAACTAAATATAAAAGCTGCTACTGTAGACGAACGCTTCAACCTAGAAGAACAAAACATGGTGTGCCAAGTGGGATTTGTGTACTGATTATTACCACCAAGTATCATCAAGATTGGGTGAAAAAATATTTGCTAGTATTTCAGAAACTCGTTATTTCTTAGAAGCTTGGCAACCCCTCTCAATGAAAGTGCTTTCCACAGTCTGTGCTTAGGGCTACTTGAAGAGGAAACAAACCATAGAGAAAAAACTGAGAACTCATTTATTTTGTCAAGATTCAAAGAGCTACTACAAACCATGTTGGATTCAGGGTTCCAAATTCATCTATCTATATAAGAGAGAACAGAGTAAAACCTACATACAAAAACTGCTAGTATAAACGAAAGCTTCAACCTAGAAAAACACAATTTGGTCAGACAAGTGGGTTGTGTTTCCTGATCATTACCACCACGTATCATCAAGATTGGTGAAAAAATATTTGCTGGTATTTCGGAAACTCGTAATTTCTTGGAAGCTTGGCAACCCCTTTCAGTGAAAATCTTTTCCACAGTCTCTGCTTAGGGCTACGTGAACAGGAAACAAACCCTAGAGACAAAACTGAGAACTACTATTTTGGCAAGTTTAAAAGAGCTACTACAAACCATGCTGGATTTAGAGTTCCAAATTCATATATCTATATAAGAGAGAACAGAGTGAAACCTACATACAAAAACTGGTACTGTAGACGAACGCTTCAACCTAGAAGAACACACTTTGGTGAGCCAAGTGGGATTTGTGTACTGATCATTACCACCACGTATCATCAAGATTGGGTGAAAAAATATTTGCTGGTATTTCGGAAACTCGTTATGTCTTAGAAGCTTGGGAACCCCTCTCAATGAAAGTGCTTTTCCAGAGTCTGTGCCTAGGGCTATTTGAAGAGGAAACAAACCATAGGGGCAAAACTGAGAACTACTTTATTTTGTCAAGTTTCAAAGAGCTACTACAAACCATATTTGATTTAGAGTTCCAAATTCATCTATGTATATAGGAGAGAACAGAGTGAAACCTAAATAAAAAAACTGCTAATGTAGAGTAACGCTGCAACCTAGAAGAACAAAATTTGGTGAGCCAAGTGGGATTTGTGTACTGATCAATAGCACCAAGTAACATCAAGATTGGGTGAAAAAATATTTGCTGGTATTTCGGAAACTCGTAATTTCTTGGATACATGGCAACACCTTTCAATGAAAATGCTTTTCCACAATCTCTGCTTATGGCTACTTGAAGAGGAAACAAACCATCGAGACAAAACTGAGAACTACTTTATTTTGTCAAGTTTCAAAGAGCTACTACAAACCATGTTGGATTTAGAGTTCCAAATTCATCTATCTATATACGAGAGAACAGAGGGAAATTTAAAAATATAAACTGCTACTGTAAACGAACGCTTCAAACTAGAAGAACAAAATTTGGTGAGTCAAGTGCGATTTGTTTTCCGATCATTACCACCAAGTATCATCAAGTTTGGGTGAAAAAATATTTGCTGGTATTTCGGAAACTCGTTATTTCTTAGAAGCTTGGCAATCCCTCTCAATGAAAGTGCTTTTCCACAGTCTGAGCCTAGGGCTATTTGAAGAGGAAATAAACCATAGAGACAAAATTGAGCACTCCTTTATTTTGTCAAGTTTCAAAGAGCTACTAAAAACCATGTTGGATTTAGAGTTCCAAATTCATCTATCTATATAGGAGAGAACAGAGGGAAACTAAATATAAAAGCTGCTACTGTAGACGAAGGCTTCAGCCTAGAAGAACAAAATATGGTGTGCCAAGTGGGATTTGTGTACTGATCATTACCACCAAGTATCATCAAGATTGGGTGAAAAAATATTTGCTAGTATTACGAAAACTTTTTATTTCTTAGAAGCTTGGCAACCCCTCTCAATGAAAGTGCTTTTCCACAGTCTGTGCTAGGGCTACTTGAAGAGTAGACAAAACATAGAGGCAAAACTGAGAACTCCTTTATTTTGTCAAGTTTTAAAGAGCTACTACAAACCATGTTGGATTTAGAGTTCCAAATTCATCTATCTATATAGGAGAGAACACAGTGAAACCTAAATATAAAAATTGCTACTGTAGATGAACGCTGCAACCTTGAAGAACAAAATTTGGTGAGTCAAGTGGGATTTGTGTACCGATCATTACCACCAAGTATCATCAAGTTTGGGTGAAAAAATATTTGCTGGGATTTCGGAAACTCATTATTTCTTAGAAGATTTGCAACCCCTCTCAATGAAAGTGCTTTTCCACAGTCTCTGCCTAGGGCTACTTGAAGAGCAAACAAACCATAGAGACAGAACTGAGAACTACTTTATTTTTTCAATTTTCAAAGAGTTACTACAAACCATGTTGGATTTAGAGTTCCAAATTCATCTATCTATATATTTGAGAACAGAGTGAAACCTAAAAATAAAAACTGCTTCTGTAAACGAACGCTTCAACCTAGAAGAACTAAATTTGGTGATCCATGTGGGATTTGTGTACATGTCATTGCCACCAAGTATCATCCAGATTGGGTGAAAAAATATTTGCTGGTATTTCGGAAACTCGTAATTTCTTGGATAATTGGCAACTCCTTTCAATGAAAATGCTTTTTCACAATCTCTGCTTAGGGCTACTTGAAGAGGAAACAAACCATAGAGACAAAACTGAGAACTACTTTTTTTGTCAAGTTTCAAAGAGCTACTACAAACCATGTTGGATTTAGAGTTCCAAATTCATCTATCTATATAGGACAGAACAGAGGGAAACCTAAATATAAAAACTGCTACTGTAGATGAACGCTGCAACCTTGAAGAACAAAATTTGGTGAGTCAAGTGGGATTTGTGTACCGATCATTACCACCAAGTATCATCAAGTTTGGGTGAAAAAATATTTGCTTAGATTTCGGAAACTCATTATTTCTTAGAAGCTTTGCAACCCCTCTCAATGAAAGTGCTTTTCCACAGTCTGTGCCTAGGGCTACTTGAAGAGCAAACAAACCATAGAGACAGAACTGAGAACTACTTTATTTTGTCAATTTTCAAAGAGCTACTACAAACCATGTTGGATTTAGAGTTCCAAATTCATCTATCTATATATTTGAGAACAGAGTGAAACCTAAAAATAAAAACTGCTTCTGTAAACGAACGCTTCAACCTAGAAGAACTAAATTTGGTGATCCAAGTGGGATTTGTGTACATGTCATTGCCACCAAGTATCATCCAGATTGGGTGAAAAAATATTTGCTGGTATTTCGGAAACTCGTAATTTCTTGGATAATCTGCAACCCCTTTCAATGAAAATGCTTTTCCACAATCTCTGCTTAGGGTACTTGAAGAGGAAACAAACCATAGAGACAAAACTGAGAACTACTTTTTTTGTCAAGTTTCAAAGAGCTACTACAAACCATGTTGGATTTAGAGTTCCAAATTCATCTATCTATATAGGACAGAACAGAGGGAAACCTAAATATAAAACCTCTACTGGTAGATGAACGCTGCAACCTTGAAGAACAAATTTGGTGAGTCAAGTGGGATTTGTGTACCGATCATTACCACCAAGTATCATCAAGTTTGGGTGAAAAAATATTTGCTGGGATTTCGGAAACTCATTATTTCTTAGAAGCTTTGCAACCCCTCTCAATGAAAGTGCTTTTCCACAGTCTGTGCCTAGGGCTTACTTGAAGAGGAAACAAACCATAGAAACAAATCTGAGAACTCCTTTATTTTGTCAAGTTTCAAAGAGCTACTACAAACCATGTTGGATTTAGAGTTCCAAATTCATCTATCTATGTAGAAGAAACAGAGTGAAACCTAAATATAAAAACTGCTACTGTAGGCGAACGCTTCAACCTAGAAGAACACAATTTGGTCACCCAAGTGGGATTTGTGTACTTGTCAATACCACCACGTATCATCAAGATTGGGGGAAAAATGTTTGCTGGTATTTAGAAAACTAGTTATTTCTTAGAAGCTTTGCAACCCCTCTCAATGAAAGTGCTATTCCACAGTCTGTGCGTAGGGCTACTTGAAGGGAAACAAAGCATAGAGACAAAACTGAGAACTCCTTTATTTTGCCAAGTTTCAAAGAGCTACTACAAACCAGGTGTGAATTTAGAGTTCCAAATTCATCTATCTATAAAATAGAAAACAGAGTGAAACCTAAATATAAAAACTACTACTGTAGACAACCCTTCAACCTAGAAGAACAAAATTTGTGAGCAAAGTGGGATTCGTGTACTGATCATTACCACCAAGTATCATCCAGATTGGGTGAAAAAATAGTTGCGGTATTTCGGAAACTCGTAATTTCTTGGATAATTGGCAACCCTTTCAATGAAAATGCTTTTCCACAATCTCTGCTTAGGGCTACTTGAAGAGGAAACAAACCATAGAGACAAAACTGAGAACTACTTTTTTTGTCAAGTTTCAAAGAGCTACTACAAACCATGTTGGATTTAGAGTTCCAAATTCATCTATCTATGTAGGAAAGAACAGAGGAAATTTAAAAATATAAACTGCTACTGTAAACGAAAGCTTCAAACTAGAAGAACAATATTGGTGAGTCAAGTGGGATTTGTGTACCGATCATTACCACCAAGTATCATCAAGGTTGGGTGAAAAATATTTGCTGGTATTTAGGAAACTCGTTATTTCTTGGAAGCTTGGCAACCCTTTCAATGATATGTTTTTCCACCGTCTGTGCCTAGGGCTATTTGAAGAGGAAACAAACCATAGAGACAAAACTGAAAACTACTTTATTTTGTCAAGTTTCAAAGAGCTACTTCAAACCATGTTGGATTTAGAGTTCTAAATTCATCTATCTATATAGGAGAGAACAGAGTGAAACCTACATTTAAAAAGTGCTACTGTAGATGAACGCTTCAACCTAGAAGAACAAAATTTGGTGTGCCAAGTGGGATTTGTGTACCGATCATTGCCACCAAGTATCATCCAGATTGGGTGAAAAATATTTGCTGGTATTTCAGAAACTTGAATTTTTTTGGAAGCTTGGCAACCAATTATAATGAAAGAGCTTTTCCACAGTCTCTGCTTGGGGCTACTTGAAGAGGAAACAAACTATAGAGAAAAAACTGAGAACTACTATTTTGGCAAGTTTAAAAGATCTACTACAATCCATGTTGGATTTAGAGTTCCAAATTCATCTATCTATATAGGAGAGAACACAGGGAAACCTAAATATAAAAACTGCTATAGTAGACGAACGCTTCAACCTAGAAGAACAAATTTTGGTGAGCCAAGTGGGATTTGTGTAGTACTCATTACCACGAAGTATCATCAAGATTGGGTGAAAAAATATTTGCTGGTATTACGGAAACTCTTTAATTCTTAGAAGCTTGGCAACCCTCTAAATGAAAGTGCTTTTCCACAGTCTGTGCCTAGGGCTACTTGAAGAGGAAACAAACCATAGAGACTAAACTGAGAATTCCTTTATTTTTTCAAGTTTCAAAGACATACTGCAAACCATGTTGGATTTAGAGTATCAAATTCATCTATCTATATAGAAGAGAACAGAGTGAAACCTAAATATAAAACTGCTACTGTAACAAACGCTTCAACCTAGAAGAACAAAATTTGGTGAGCCAAGTGGGATTGGTGTACTGGATCATAACCACCAAGTATCATCAAGATTGGGTGAAAAAATATTTGCTGGTATATTGGAAACTCCTTAATTCTTAGAAGTTGGCAACCCCTCTCAATGAAAGTGCTTTTTACACTCTGTGCCTAGGGTACTTGAAGAGGAAAGAAACCATAGACACAAAACTGAGAACTCCTTTATTTTGTCAAGTTTCAAAGAGCTACTAAAAACATGTTGGATTTAGAGTTCCAAATTCATCTATCTATATAGGAGAGAAAAGAGGGAAACCTAAAAATAAAAACTGCTACTGTAAACGAACGCTTCAACCTAGAAGAACACAATTTGGTGAGCCAAGTGGGATTTGTGTACTGATCATTACCACCACGTATTATTAAGTTTGGGTAAAAAAATATTTGCTTGTATTTCGGAAACTCGTTATTTCTTAGAAGCTTGGAAACCCCTCTCAATGAAAGTTGCTTTTCCACAGTCTGTGCCTAGGGCTACTTGAAGAGGAAACAAATCATAGAGTCAAAACTGAGAACTCCTTTATTTTGTCAAGTTCAAAGAGCTACTACAAACCATGTTGAATTTAGAGTTCCAAATTCATCTATCTATATAGGAGAGAACAGAGGAAACCTAAAAATAAAAACTGCTACTGTAAACGAACGCCTCAACCTAGAAGAACAAAATTTTGGTGAGCCAAGTGGGATTTTGTGTACTTGTCATTACCACAACGTATCATCCAGATTAGGTGAAAAAATATATCTGGTATTTCGAAAACTCGTAATTTCTTGGAAGCTTGGCCACCCCTTTCAATGAAAGTGCTTTTCCCACAGTCTCTGCTTAGGGCTACTTGAAGAGGAAACAAATCATAGAGACAAAACTGAGATTTCCTTTATTTTTGTCAAGTTTCAAAGAGCTACTACAAACCATGTTGGATTTAGAGTTCCAAATTCATCTGTCTACATATGAGAGAACAGAGTGAAACCTAAACATAAAAACTGCTACTGTAGACGAAGGCTTCAACTAGAAGAACAAATTTGGTGAGACCCGGGTGATGTGTGTACTGATCATTATCTCCAAGTATCATCAAGATTGGGTGAAAAAATATTTGCTGGTATTTCCGGAAAACTCGTTAATTTCTTGGAAGCTTGGCAACCCCTTTCAATGAAAGTGCTTTTACCACATCTTGGCTTGGGAGGCCATACTTCAAAGAGGAAACAAACCATAGAGACAAAACTGAGAACTACTTTTTTTGTCAAGTTTCAAAGAGCTACTACAAACCATGTTGGATTTAGAGTTCCAAATTCATCTATCTATATAGGAGAGAACATAGAAAAACCTAAATATAAAAACGACTACTGTAGACGAACGCTTCAACCTAGAAGAACAAAATTTGGTGAGCCAAGTGGGGACTTGTGTACTGATCATTAAGACCAAGTATCATCAAGATTGGGTGAAAAAATATTTGCTGGTATTTCGGAAACTCGTTATTTCTTAGAAGCTTGGCAACCCCTCTCAATGAAAGTGCTTTTCCACAGTCTCTGCCTAGGGCTACTTGAATAGGAAAGAAACCATAGAGACAAAACTGAGAACTCCTTTATTTTGTCAAGTTTCAAAGAGCTACTACAAACCATGTTGGATTTAGAGTTCAAATTCATCTGTCTATATAGGGAGAAAAGAGGGTAACCTAAAAATAAATACTGCTACTGTAAACGAACGCTTCAACCTAGAAGTACAAAATTTGGTGAGCCAAGTGGGATTTGTGTACTGATCATTACCACCACGTATTATTAAGATTGGGTAAAAAAATATTTGCTGGTATTTCGGAAACTCGTTATTTCTTAGAAGCTTGGAAACCCCTCTCAATGAAAGTGCTTTTCCACAGTCTGTGCCTAGGGCTACTTGAAGAGGAAAACAAATCATAGAGTCAAAACTGAGAACTCCTTTACTTTGTCAAGTTCAAAGAGCTACTACAAACCATGTTGAATTTAGAGTTTCAAATTCATCTATCTATATAGGAGAGAACAGAGGGAAACCTAAAAATAAAAACTGCTGCTGTAAACGAACGCCTCAACCTAGAAGAACAAAATTTGGTGAGCCAAGTGGGATTTGTGTACTTGTCATTACCACAACGTATCATCCAGATTGGTGAAAAAATATATGCTGGTATTTCGAAAACTCGTAATTTCTTGGAAGCTTGGCCACCCCTTTCAATGAAAGTGCTTTTCCACAGTCTCTGCTTAGGGCTACTTGAAGAGGAAACAAATCATAGAGACAAAACTGAGATTTCCTTTATTTTGTCAAGTTTCAAAGAGCTACTACAAACCATGTTGGATTTAGAGTTCCAAATTCATCTATCTACATATGAGAGAACAGAGTGAAACCTAAACATAAAGACTGCTACTGTAGACGAAGGCTTCAACCTAGAAGAACAAAATTTGGTGAGACCCGGGTGATGTGTGTACTGATCATTATCTCCAAGTATCATCAATATTGGGTGAAAAAATATTTGCTGGTATTTCGGAAACTCGTAATTTCTTGGAAGCTTGGCAACCCCTTTCAATGAAAGTGCTTTTCCACAGTCTCTGCTTAGGGCTACTTGAAGAGGAAACAAATCATAGTGACAAAACTGAGAATTCCTTTATTTTGTCAAGTTTCAAAGAGCTACTACAAACCATGTTGGATTTAGAGTTCCAAATTCATCTATCTATATAGGAGAGAACAGAAGGACACCTAAAAAATATAAACTGCTACTGTAGACGAACGCTTCAACCTAGAAGAACAAAATTTGGTGAGTCAAGTGGGATTTGTGTACCGATCATTACCACCAAGTATCATCAAGATTGGGTGGAAAAATATTTGCTGGTATTTCGGAAACTCGTAATTTCTTGGAAGCTTGGCAACCCCATTCAATGAAAGTGCTTTTCCACAGTCTCTGCTGAGGGCTACTTGAAGAGGAAACAAATCATAGACACAAAACTGAGAATTCCTTTATTATGTCAAGTTTCAAAGAGCAACTACAAACCATGTTGGATATAGAGTTCCAAATTCATCTATCTATATAGGAGAGAACAGAGGGAAACCTAAAAAATATAAACTGCTACCGTAGACGAAGGCTTCAACCTAGAAGAACAAAATTTGGGGAGTCAAGTGGGATTTGTGTACCGATCATTACCACCAAGTATCATCAAGATTGGGTGAAAAAATATTTGCTGGTATTTCGGAAACTCGTAATTTGTTGGAAGCTTGGCAACCCCTTTCAATGAAAGTGCTATTCCACAGTCTCTGCTTAGGGATACTTGAAGAGGAAACAAATCATAGAGTCAAAACTGAGAACTCCTTTATTTTGTCAAGTTTCAAAGAGCTACTACAAACCATGTTGGATTTAGAGTTCCAAATTCATCTATCTATATAGGAGAGAACAAAGTGAAACCTAAAAATAAAAACGGGTACTGTAAACGAACGCCTCAACCTAGAAGAACAAAATTTGGTGAGCCAAGTGGGATTTGTGTACTTGTTATTACCACCACGTATCATCCAGATTGGGTGAAAAAAATATACGCTGGTATTTCGAAAACTCGTAATTTCTTGGAAGCTTGGCCACCCCTTTCAATGAAAGTGCTTTTCCACAGTCTCTGCTTAGGGCTACTTGAAGAGAAAGCAAATCATAGAGACAAAACTGAGAATTTCTTTATTTTGTCAAGTTTCAAAGAGCTACTACAAACCATGTTGGATTTAGAGTTCCAAATTCATCTATCTACATATGAGAGAAAAGAGTGAAACCTAAACATAAAAACTGCTACTGTAGACGAAGGCTTCAACCTAGAAGAACAAAATTTGGTGAGACCTGGGGGATGTGTGTACTCATCATTATCTCCAAGTATCATAAAGATTGGGTGAAAAAATATATGCTGGTATTTCTAAAACTTGTTATTTCTTAGAAGCTTGGCCACCCCTTTCAATGAAAGTGCTTTTCCACAGTCTGTGCCTAGGGCTATTTGAATAGGAAAGAAACCGTAGAGACAAAACAGCGAACTCCTTTATTTTGTCAAGTTTGAAAGAGCTACTACAAACCATGTTGGATTTAGAGATCCAAATTCATCTATCTATATAGGAGAGAACAGAGGGTAACCTAAAAATAAAAACTGCTACTGTAAACGAACGCTTCAACCTAGAAGTACAAAATTTGGTGAGCCAAGTGGGATTTGTGTACCTATCATTACCACCACGTATCATCAAGATTGGGTGAAAAAATATGTGCTGGTATTTCGGAAACTCGTAATTTCTTTGAAGCTTGGCAGCCCCTTTCAATGAATGTGCTTTTCCACAGTCTCTGCTTAGGGCTACTTGAAGAGGAAACAAATCATAGAGACAAAACTGAGAATTCCTTTTTTTTCAAGTTTCAAAGAGCTACTACAATCCATGTTGGATTTAGAGTTCCAAATTCATCTATCTATATAGGAGAGAACAGAAGGAAACCTAAAAAATATAAACTGCTACTGTAGACGAACGCTTCAACCTAGAAGAACAAAATTTGGTGAGACAAGTGGGATTTGTGTACCGATCATTACCACCAAGTATCATCAAGATTGGGTGGAAAAATATTTGCTGGTATTTCGGAAACTCGTAATGTCTTGGAAGCTTGGCAACCTCTTTCAATGAAAGTGCTTTTCCTCAGTCTCTGCTTAGGGCTACTTGAAGAGGAAACAAAGCATTGAGACAAAACTGAGAACTACATTTTTATGTCAAGTTTCAGAGATCTACTACAAACCATGTTGGATTTTGAGTTCCAAATTCATCTATCTATATAGGAGAGAACAGAGGGAAACCTAAAAATAGAAACTGCTACCGTAAACGAACGCTTCAATCTAGAAGAACAAAATGTGGTGAGCCAAGTGGGATTTGTGTACTGATCATTTCCACCAAGTATCATCAAGATTGGGTGAAAAAATATTTGCTGTTATTTCGGAAACTTGTTATTTCTTAGAAGTTTGGCAACCCCTCTCAATGAAAGTGCTTTTCCACATTCTGTGCCTAGGGCTACTTGAAGAGGAAACAAATCATAGAGGCAAAACTGAGAACTCCTTTATTTTATCAAGTTTCATAGAGCTACTACAAACCATGTTGGATTTAGAATTCCAAATTCATCTATTTATATAAAAGAGAAAAGAGTGAAACCTAAATACAAAAACTGCTACTGTAGACGAACGCTTAAACCTAGAAGAACAAAATTTGGTGAGCCAAGTGGGATTTGTGTACTGATCATTACCACGACGTATCCTCAAGATTGGGTGAAAAAATATTTGCTGCTATTTCGGAAACTCGTAATTTCTTGGAAGCTTGGCAACCCCTTTCAATGAAAGTGCTTTTCCACAGTCTCTGCTTAGGGCTACTTGAAGAGGAATCAAACCATAGAGACAAAACTGAGAATTCCTTTATTTTTTCAAGTTTCAAAGAGCTACTACAAACCATGTTGGATTTACAGTCCCAAATTCATCTATCTATATAGGAGAGAACAGAGGGAAACCTGAAAAATATAAACTGCTACCGTAGACGAACGCTTCAACCTAGAAGAACAAAATTTGGTGAGCCAAGTGGGATTTGTGTACTGATCATTATCACCAAGTATCATCAAGATTGGGTGAAAAAATATTTGCTGGTATTTCGGAAACTCCTTATTTCTTAGAAGCTTGACAACCCCTCTCAATGAAAGTGCTTTTCCACAGTCTGTGCTTAGAGCTACTTGAAGAGGAAACAAACCATAGAGACAAAACTCAGAACTCCTTTATTTTGTCAAGTTTCAAAGAGCTACTACACATCATGTTGGATTTAGAGTTCCAAATTCATCTATCTATATAGGAGAGAACAAGGGAAACCTTAATATAAAAACGACTAATGTAGACGAACGCTTCAACCTAGAAGAACAAAATTTGGTGAGCCAAGTGGGATTTGTGTACTGATCATTACCACCAAGTATCATCAAGATTGGGTGAAAAAATATTTGCTGATATTTCGGAAACTCGTTGTTTCTTGGAAGCTTGGCAACCCCTCTCAATGAAAGTGCTTTTCCACATTCTGTGCCTAGGGCTACTTGAAGAGGAAACAAATCATAGAGGCAAAACTGAGAACTCCTTTATTTTGTCAAGTTTCAAAGAGCTACTACAAACCATGTTGGATTTAGAGTTCCAAATTCATCTATCTACATAGGAGAGAACAGAGTGAAACCTAAACATAAAAACTGCTACTGTAGATGAAGGCTTCAACCTAGAACAACAAAATTTGGTGAGCCCAGGGGGATGTGTGTACTGATCATTATCTCCAAGTATCATCAAGATTGGGTGAAAAAATATTTGCTGGTATTTTGTAAACTCGTTATTTCTTAGAAGCTTGGCAACCCCTCTCATTGAAAGTGCTTTTCCACATTCTGTGCCTAGCGCTTCTTGAATAGGAAAGAAACCATAGACACAAAACTGAGAACTCCTTTATTTTGTCATGGTTCAAAGAGCTACTAAAAACCATGTTGGATTTAGAGTTCCAAATTCATCTATCTATATAGGAGAGAACAGAGGGAAACCTAAAAATATAAACTGCTACTGTAAACGAACGCTTTAAACTAGAAGTACAAAATTTGGTGAGCCAAGTGGGATTTGTGTACCGATCATTACCACCACGTATCATCAAGATTGGGTGAAAAAATATGTGCTGGTATTTCGGAAACTCGTATTTTCTTGGAAGCTTTGCAACCCCTTTCAATGAAAGTGCTTTTCCACAGTCTCTGCTTAGGGCTACTTGAAGAGGAAACAAATCATAGAGACAAAACTGAGAATTCCTTTTTTTTGTCAAGTTTCAAAGAGCTACTACAATCCATGTTGGATTTAGAGTTCCAAATTCATCTATCTATATAGGAGAGAACAGAAGGAAACCTAAAAAATATAAACTGCTACTGTAGACGAACGCTTCAACCTAGAAGAACAAAATTTTGGTGAGTCAAGTGGGATTTGTGTACCGATCATTACCACCAAGTATCATCAAGATTGGGTGGAAAAATATTTTGCTGGTATTTCGGAAACTCGTAATGTCTTGGAAGCTTGGCAACCTCTTTCAATGAAAGTGCTTTTCCTCAGTCTCTGCTTAGGGCTACTTGAAGAGGAAACAAAGCATTGAGACAAAACTGAGAACTACATTTTTATGTCAAGTTTCAGAGATCTACTACAAACCATGTTGGATTTTGAGTTCCAAATTCATCTATCTATATAGGAGAGAACAGAGGGAAACCTAAAAATAGAAACTGCTACTGTAAACGAACGCTTCAATCTAGAAGAACAAAATGTGGTGAGCCAAGTGGGATTTGTGTACTGATCATTTCCACCAAGTATCATCAAGATTGGGTGAAAAAATATTTGCTGGTATTTCGGAAACTTGTTATTTCTTAGAAGTTTGGCAACCCCTCTCAATGAAAGTGCTTTTCCACAGTCTGTGCCTAGGGCTACTTGAAGAGGAAACAAATCATAGAGGCAAAACTGAGAACTCCTTTATTTTATCAAGTTTCATAGAGCTACTACAAACCATGTTGGATTTAGAATTCCAAATTCATCTATTTATATAAAAGAGAAAAGAGTGAAACCTAAATACAAAAACTGCTACTGTAGACGAACGCTTAAACCTAGAAGAACCAAATTTGGTGAGCCAAGTGGGATTTGTGTACTGATCATCACCACAAAGTATCATCAAGATTGGGTGAAAAAATATTTGCTGGTATTTCGGAAACTCGTTATTTCTTAGAAGCTTGACAACCTGTCTCAATGAAAGTGCTTTTCCACAGTCTGTGCCTAGGCTACTTGAAGAGGAAAAAAATTATAGAGGCAAACTGAGAACTCCTTTATTTTGTCAAGTTTCAAAGAGCTACTACAAACCATGTTGGATTTAGAGTTCCAAATTCATCTATCTATATAGGACAGAACAGACGGAAACCTAAATATAAAAACTGCTACTGTAGGACGAACGCTTCAACCTAGAAGAACAAAATTTGAGGAGCCAAGTGGGATTTGTGTACTTGTCATTACCACCACGTATCATCAAGATTGGGTGAAAAAATATTTGCCAGTATTTCGGAAACGCGTAATTTCTTGGAAGCTTGGCAACCCTTTTCAATGAAACTGCTTTTACACAGCCTCTGCTTATGGCTACTTGAAGAGGAAACAAACCATAGAGACAAAACTGAGAACTACTTATTTTTGTCAAGTTTCAAAGAGCTACTAAAAACCATGTTGGATTTAGAGTTCCAAATTCATCTATCTATATAGGAGAGAACAGAGTGAAACCTAAAAATAAAATCTGCAAATGTAAACAAACGCTTAAACCTAGAATTACAAAATTTGGTGAGCCAAGTACGATTTGTGTACCAATCATTACCACCACGTATCATCAAGATTGGGTGAAAAAATATTTGCCGGTATTTCGGAAACGCGTAATTTCTTGGAAGCTTGGCAACCCTTTTCAATGAAACTGCTTTTTACACAGCCTCTGCTTATGGCTACTTGAAGAGGAAACAAACCATAGAGACAAAACTGAGAACTACTTATTTTTGTCAAGTTTCAAAGAGCTACTAAAAACCATGTTGGATTTAGAGTTCCAAATTAATCTATCTATATAGGAGAGAACAGAGTGAAACCTAAACATCAAAACTGCTACTGTAGACGAAGGCTTCAACCTAGAACAACAAAATTTGGTGAGCCCAGGGGGATGTGTGTACTGATCATTATCTCCAAGTATCATCAAGATTGGGTGAAAAAAATATTTGCTGGTATTTCGGAAACTCGTTATTTCTTAGAAGCTTGGCAACCCCTCTCATTGAAAGTGCTTTTCCACAGTCTGTGCCTAGGGCTACTAGAATAGGAAAGAAACCATAGAGACAAAACTGAGAATTCCTTTATTTTGTCAAGTTTCAAAGAGCTACTACAAACCATGTTGGATTTAGAGTTCCAAATTCATCTATCTGGATAGGAGAGAACAGAGGGAAACCTAAAAAATATAAACTGCTACCGTGGACGAACGCTTCAACCTAGAAGAACAAATTTGGTGAGTCCAGTGGGATTTGCGTACTGATCATTACCACCAGCTATCATCACGATTGGGTGAAAAAATATTTGCTGGTATTTCGGAAACTCGTAATTTCTTGGAAGCTTGGCAACCCCTTTCAATGAAAGTGCTTTTCCACAGTCTCTGCTTAGGGCTACTTGAAGAGGAAACAAACCATAGAGACAAAACTGAGAACTACTTTTTTTGTCAAGTTTCAAAGAGCGACTGCAAACCATGTTGGATGTAGAGTTCCAAATTCATCTATCTGTATAGAAGAGAACAGAGGGAAACCTAAAAATAAAAACTGCTACTGTAAACGAACGCTTCAATCTAGAAGAACAAAATTTGTTGAGCCAAGTGGGATTTGTGTACCGATCATTACCAACATGTATCATTAAGATTGGGTGAAAAAATATTTGCTGGTATTTCGGAAACTCGTAATTTCTTGGAAGCTTGGCAACCTCTTTCAATGAAAGTGCTTTTCCTCAGTCTCTGCTTAGGGCTACTTGAAGAGGAAACAAATCATTGAGACAAAACTGAGAACTACATTTTTATGTCAAGTTTCAAAGATCTACTACAAACCATGTTGGATTTTGAGTTCCAAATTCATCTATCTATATAGGAGAGAACAGAGGGAAACCTAAAAATAAAAACTGCTAATGTAAACGAACGCTTCAATCTAGAAGAACAAAATGTTGTGAGCCAAGTGGGATTGTGTACTGATCATTTCTACAAAGTATCATCAAGATTGGGTGAAAAAATATTTGCTGGTATTTCGGAAACTTGTTATTTCTTAGAAGTTTGGCAACCCCTCTCATTGAAAGTGCTTTTCCACAGTCTGTGCCTAGGGCTACTTGAAGAGGAAACAAATCATAGAGGCAAAACTGAGAAGTCCTTTATTTTGTCAAGTTTCAAAGAGCTACTACAAACCATGTTGGTTTTAGAATTCCAAATTCATCTATTTATATAGGAGAGAACAGAGTGAAACTAAATACAAAAACTGCTACTGTAGACGATCGCTTAAACCTAGAAGAACAAAATTTGGTGAGCCAAGTGGGATTTCTGTACTGATCATTACCACCACGTATCATCAAGATTGGGTGAAAAAATATTTGCTGTTATTTCGGAAACTCGTAATTTCTTGGAAGCATGGCAACCCCTTTCAATGAAAGTGCTTTTCCACAGTGTCTGCTTAGGGCTACTTGAAGAGAAAACAAACCATAGAGACAAAACTGAGAACTACTTCATTTTGTCAAGTTTCAAAGAGCTACTACAAACCATGTTGGATTTAGAGTTCCAAATCCATCTATCTATATAGGAGAGAACAGAGGGAAACCTAAAAAATATAAACTGCTACCGTGGACGAACGCTTCAACCTAGAAGAACAAAATTTGGTGAGTCAAGTGGGATTTGTGTACCGATCATTACCACCAAGTATCATCAAGATTGGGTGAAAAAATATTTGCTGTTATTTCGGAAACTCGTAACTTCTTGGAAGCATGGCAACCCCTTTCAATGAAAGTGCTTTTCCACAGTGTCTGCTTAGGGCTACTTGAAGAGGAAACAAACCATAGAGACAAAACTGAGAACTACTTTATTTTGTCAAGTTTCAAAGAACTACTACAAACCATGTTGGATTCAGAGTTCCAAATTCATCTATCTACATATGAGAGAACAGAGTGAAACCTAAACATAAAAACTGCTACTGTAGACGAAGGCTTAAACCTAGAAGAACAAAATTTGGTGAGACCTGGGGGATGTGTGTACTCATCATTATCTCCAAGTATCATAAAGACTGGGTGAAAAAATATATGCTGGTATTTCGAAAACTCGTAATTTCTTGGAAGCTTGGCCACCCCTTTCAATGAAAGTGCTTTTCCACAGTCTGTGCCTAGGCTATTTGAATAGAAAGAAACCGTAGAGACAAAACTGCGAACTCCTTTATTTTGTCAAGTTTGAAAGAGCTACTACAAACCATGTTGGATTTGGAGATCCAAATTCATCTATCTATATAGGAGAGAACAGAGGGTAACCTAAAAATAAAAACTGCTACTGTAAACGAACGCTTCAACCTAGAAGTACAAAATTTGGTGAGTCAAGTGTGATTTGTGTACCGATCATTACCACCATGTATCATCAAGATTGGGTGAAAAAATATGTGCTGGTATTTCGGAAACTCGTAATTTCTTGGAGGCTTGGCAACCCCTTTCAATGAAAGTGCTTTTCCACAGTCTCTGCTTAGGGCTACTTGAAGAGGAAACAAATCAAAGAGACAAAACTGAGAATTCCTTATTTTGTCAAGTTTCAAAGAGCTACTACAATCCATGTTGGATTTAGAGTTCCAAATTCATCTATCTATATAGGAGAGAACAGAAGGAAACCTAAAAAATATAAACTGCTACTGTAGACGAACGCTTCAACCTAGAAGAACAAAATTTGGTGAGTCAAGTGGGATTTGTGTACCGATCATTACCACCAAGTATCATCAAGATTGGGTGGAAAAATATTTGCTGGTATTTCGGAAACTCGTAATGTCTTGGAAGCTTGGCAACCTCTTTCAATGAAAGTGCTTTTCCTCAGTCTCTGCTTAGGGCTACTTGAAGAGGAAACAAAGCATTGAGACAAAACTGAGAACTACATTTTTATGTCAAGATTCAGAGATCTACTACAAACCATGTTGGATTTTGAGTTCCAAATTCCATCTATCTATATAGGAGAGAACAGAGGGAAACCTAAAAATAGAAACTGCTACTGTAAACGAACGCTTCAATCTAGAAGAACAAAATGTGGTGAGCCAAGTGGGATTTGTGTACTGATCATTTCCACCAAGTATCATCAAGATTGGGTGAAAAAAATATTTGCTGGTATTTCGGAAACTTGTTATTTCTTAGAAGTTTGGCAACCCCTCTCAATGAAAGTGCTTTTCCACAGTCTGTGCCTAGGGCTACTTGAAGAGGAAACAAATCATAGAGGCAAAACTGAGAACTCCTTTATTTTATCAAGTTTCATAGAGCTACTACAAACCATGTTGGATTTTAGAATTCCAAATTCATCTATTTATATAAAAGAGAAAAGAGTGAAACCTAAATACAAAAACTGCTACTGTAGACGAACGCTTAACCTAGAAGAACCAAATTTGGTGAGCCAAGTGGGATTTGTGTACTGATCATCACCACCAAGTATCATCAAGATTGGGTGAAAAAATATTTGCTGGTATTTCGGAAACTTGTTATTTCTTAGAAGCTTGACAACCTGTCTCAATGAAAGTGCTTTTCCACAGTCTGTGCCTAGGCTACTTGAAGAGGAAAAAAATCATAGAGGCAAAACTGAGAACTCCTTTATTTTGTCAAGTTTCAAAGAGCTACTACAAACCATGTTGGATTTAGAGTTCCAAATTCATCTATCTATATAGGACAGAACAGAGGGAAACCTAAATATAAAAACTGCTACTGTAGACGAACGCTTCAACCTAGAAGAACAAAATTTGAGGAGCCAAGTGGGATTTGTGTACTTGTCATTACCACCACGTATCATCAAGATTGGGTGAAAAAATATTTGCCAGTATTTCGGAAACGCGTAATTTCTTGGAAGCTTGGCAACCCTTTTCAATGAAACTGCTTTTACACAGCCTCTGCTTATGGCTACTTGAAGAGGAAACAAACCATAGAGACAAAACTGAGAACTCCTTATTTTTGTCAAGTTTCAAAGAGCTACTAAAAACCATGTTGGATTTAGAGTTCCAAATTCATCTATCTATATAGGAGAGAACAGAGTGAAACCTAAAAATAAAATCTGCAAATGTAAACAAACGCTTAAACCTAGAATTACAAAACTTGGTGAGCCAAGTACGATTTGTGTACCAATCATTACCACCACGTATCATCAAGATTGGGTGAAAAAATATTTGCCGGTATTTCGGAAACGCGTAATTTCTTGGAAGCTTGGCAACCCTTTTCAATGAAACTGCTTTTACACAGCCTCTGCTTATGGCTACTTGAAGAGGAAACAAACCATAGAGACAAAACTGAGAACTACTTATTTTTGTCAAGTTTCAAAGAGCTACTAAAAACCATGTTGGATTTAGAGTTCCAAATTCATCTATCTATATAGGAGAGAACAGAGTGAAACCTAAACATAAAAACTGCTACTGTAGACGAAGGCTTCAACTTAGAACAACAAAATTTGGTGAGCCCAGGGGGATGTGTGTACTGATCATTATCTCCAAGTATCATCAAGATTGGGTGAAAAAATATTTGCTGGTATTTCGGAAACTCGTTATTTCTTAGAAGCTTGGCAACCCCTCTCATTGAAAGTGCTTTTCCACAGTCTGTGCCTAGGGCTACTAGAATAGGAAAGAAACCATAGAGACAAAACTGAGAATTCCTTTATTTTGTCAAGTTTCAAAGAGCTACTACAAACCATGTTGGATTTAGAGTTCCAAATTCATCTATCTGGATAGGAGAGAACAGAGGGAAACCTAAAAAATATAAACTGCTACCGTGGACGAACGCTTCAACCTAGAAGAACAAAATTTGGTGAGTCAAGTGGGATTTGTGTACTGATCATTACCACCAGCTATCATCAAGATTGGGTGAAAAAATATTGCTGGTATTTCGGAAACTCGTAATTTCTTGGAAGCTTGGCAACCCCTTTCAATGAAAGTGCTTTTCCACAGTCTCTGCTTAGGGCTACTTGAAGAGGAAACAAACCATAGAGACAAAACTGAGAACTACTTTTTTTGTCAAGTTTCAAAGAGCGACTGCAAACCATGTTGGATGTAGAGTTCCAAATTCATCTATCTGTATAGAAGAGAACAGAGGGAAACCTAAAAATAAAAACTGCTACTGTAAACGAACGCTTCAATCTAGAAGAACAAAATTTGTTGAGCCAAGTGGGATTTGTGTACCGATCATTACCAACATGTATCATTAAGATTGGGTGAAAAAATATTTGCTGGTATTTCGGAAACTCGTAATTTCCTGGAAGCTTGGCAACCTCTTTCAATGAAAGTGCTTTTCCTCAGTCTCTGCATAGGGCTACTTGAAGAGGAAACAAATCATTGAGACAAAACTGAGAACTACATTTTATGTCAAGTTTCAAAGATCAACTACAAACCATGTTGGATTTTGAGTTCCAAATTCATCTATCTATATAGGAGAGAACAGAGGGAAACCTAAAAATAAAAACTGCTAATGTAAACGAACGCTTCAATCTAGAAGAACAAAATGTTGTGAGCCAAGTGGGATTTGTGTACTGATCATTTTCTACAAAGTATCATCAAGATTGGGTGAAAAAATATTTGCTGGTATTTCGGAAACTTGTTATTTCTTAGAAGTTTGGCAACCCCTCTCATTGAAAGTGCTTTTCACAGTCTGTGCCTAGGGCTACTTGAAGAGAAACAAATCCAAAGAGGCAAAACTGAGAAGTCCTTTATTTTGTCAAGTTTCAAAGAGCTACTACAAACCATGTTGGTTTTAGAATTCCAAATTCATCTATTTATATAGGAGAGAACAGAGTGAAACCTAAATACAAAAACTGCTACTGTAGACGATCGCTTAAACCTAGAAGAACAAAATTTGGTGAGCCAAGTGGGATTTCTGTACTGATCATTACCACCACGTATCATCAAGATTGGGTGAAAAAATATTTGCTGTTATTTCGGAAACTCGTAATTTTCTTGGAAGCATGGCAACCCCTTTCAATGAAAGTGCTTTTCCACAGTGTCTGCTTAGGGCTACTTGAAGAGAAAACAAACCATAGAGACAAAACTGAGAACTACTTTATTTTGTCAAGTTTCAAAGAGCTACTACAAACCATGTTGGATTTAGAGTTCCAAATCCATCTATCTATATAGGAGAGAACAGAGGGAAACCTAAAAAATATAAACTGCTACCGTGGACGAACGCTTGAACCTAGAAGAACAAAATTTGGTGAGTCAAGTGGGATTTGTGTACCGATCATTACCACCAAGTATCATCAAGATTGGGTGAAAAAATATTTGCTGTTATTTCGGAAACTCGTAATTTCTTGGAAGCATGGCAACCCCTTTCAATGAAAGTGCTTTTCCACAGTGTCTGCTTAGGGCTACTTGAAGAGAAAACAAACCATAGAGACAAAACTGAGAACTACTTTATTTTGTCAAGTTTCAAAGAACTACTACAAACCATGTTGGATTCAGAGTTCCAAATTCATCTATCTACATATGAGAGAACAGAGTGAAACCTAAACATAAAAACTGCTACTGTAGACGAAGGCTTAAACCTAGAAGAACAAAAATTTGGTGAGACCTGGGGGATGTGTGTACTCATCATTATCTCCAAGTATCATAAAGACTGGGTGAAAAAATATATGCTGGTATTTCGAAAACTCGTAATTTCTTGGAAGCTTGGCCACCCCTTTCAATGAAAGTGCTTTTCCACAGTCTGTGCCTAGGGCTATTTGAATAGGAAAGAAACCGTAGAGACAAAACTGCGAACTCCTTTATTTTGTCAAGTTTGAAAGAGCTACTACAAACCATGTTGGATTTAGAAATCCAAATTCATCTATCTATATAGGAGAGAACAGAGGGTAACCTAAAAATAAAAACTGCTACTGTAAACGAACGCTTCAACCTAGAAGTACAAAATTTGGTGAGCCAAGTGTGATTTGTGTACCGATCATTACCACCATGTATCATCAAGATTGGGTGAAAAAACATGTGCTGGTATTTCGGAAACTCGTAATTTCTTGGAAGCTTGGCAACCCCTTTCAATGAAAGTGCTTTTCCACAGTCTCTGCTTAGGGCTACTTGAAGAGGAAACAAATCAAAGAGACAAAACTGAGAATTCCTTAATTTTTTCAAGTTTCAAAGAGCTACTACAATCCATGTTGGATTTAGAGTTCCAAATTCATCTATCTATATAGGAGAGAACAGAAGGAAACCTAAAAAATATAAACTGCTACTGTAGACGAACGCTTCAACCTAGAAGAACAAAATTTGGTGAGTCAAGTGGGATTTGTGTACCGATCATTACCACCAAGTATCATCAAGATTGGGTGGAAAAATATTTGCTGGTATATCGGAAACTCGTAATGTCTTGGAAGCTTGGCAACCTCTTTCATGAAAGTGCTTTTCCTCAGTCTCTGCTTAGGGCTACTTGAAGAGGAAACAAAGCATTGAGACAAAACTGAGAACTACATTTTTATGTCAAGATTCAGAGATCTACTACAAACCATGTTGGATTTTGAGTTCCAAATTCATCTATCTATATAGGAGAGAACAGAGGGAAACCTAAAAATAGAAAACTGCTACTGTAAACGAACGCTTCAATCTAGAAGAACAAAATGTGGTGAGCCAAGTGGGATTTGTGTACTGATCATTTCCACCAAGTATCATCAAGATTGGGTGAAAAAATATTTGCTGGTATTTCGGAAACTTGTTATTTCTTAGAAGTTTGGCAACCCCTCTCAATGAAAGTGCTTTTCCACAGTCTGTGCCTAGGGCTACTTGAAGAGGAAACAAATCATAGAGGCAAAACTGAGAACTCCTTTATTTTATCAAGTTTCATAGAGCTACTACAAACCATGTTGGATTTAGAATTCCAAATTCATCTATTTATATAAAAGAGAAAAGAGTGAAACCTAAATACAAAAACTGCTACTGTAGACGAACGCTTAAACCTAGAAGAACCAAATTTGGTGAGCCAAGTGGGATTTGTGTACTGATCATCACCACCAAGTATCATCAAGATTGGGTGAAAAAATATTTGCTGGTATTTCGGAAACTCGTTATTTCTTAGAAGCTTGACAACCTGTCTCAATGAAAGTGCTTTTCCACAGTCTGTGCCTAGGGCTACTTGAAGAGGAAAAAAATCATAGAGGCAAAACTGAGAACTCCTTTATTTTGTCAAGTTTCAAAGAGCTACTACAAACCATGTTGGATTTAGAGTTCCAAATTCATCTATCTATATAGGACAGAACAGAGGGAAACCTAAATATAAAAACTGCTACTGTAGACGAACGCTTCAACCTAGAAGAACAAAATTTGAGGAGCCAAGTGGGATTTGTGTACTTGTCATTACCACCACGTATCATCAAGATTGGGTGAAAAAATATTTGCCAGTATTTCGGAAACGCGTAATTTCTTGGAAGCTTGGCAACCCTTTTCAATGAAACTGCTTTTACACAGCCTCTGCTTATGGCTACTTGAAGAGGAAACAAACCATAGAGACAAAACTGAGAACTACTTATTTTTGTCAAGTTTCAAAGAGCTACTAAAAACCATGTTGGATTTAGAGTTCCAAATTTATCTATCTATATAGGAGAGAACAGAGTGAAACCTAAAAATAAAATCTGCAAATGTAAACAAACGCTTAAACCTAGAATTACAAAATTTGGTGAGCCAAGTACGATTTGTGTACCAATCATTACAACCACATATCATCAAGATTGGGTGAAAAAATATTTGCCGGTATTTCGGAAACGCGTAATTTCTTGGAAGCTTGGCAACCCTTTTCAATGAAACTGCTTTTACACAGCCTCTGCTTATGGCTACTTGCAGAGGAAACAAACCATAGAGACAAAACTGAGAACTACTTATTTTTGTCAAGTTTCAAAGAGCTACTAAAAACCATGTTCTATTTAGAGTTCCAAATTCATCTATCTATATAGGAGAGAACAGAGTGAAACCTAAACATAAAAACTGCTACTGTAGACGAAGGCTTCAACCTAGAACAACAAAATTTGGTGAGCCCACGGGGATGTGTGTACTGATCATTATCTCCAAGTATCATCAAGATTGGGTGAAAAAATATTTGCTGGTATTTCGGAAACTCGTTATTTCTTAGAAGCTTGGCAACCCCTCTCATTGAAAGTGGTTTTCCACAGTCTGTGCCTAGGGCTACTAGAATAGGAAAGAAACCATAGAGACAAAACTGAGAATTCCTTTATTTTGTCAAGTTTCAAAGAGCTACTACAAACCATGTTGGATTTAGAGTTCCAAATTCATCTATCTGGATAGGAGAGAACAGAGGGAAACCTAAAAAATATAAACTGCTACCGTGGACGAACGCTTCAACCTAGAAGAACAAAATTTGGTGAGTCAAGTGGGATTTGTGTACTGATCATTACCACCAGCTATCATCAAGATTGGGTGAAAAATATTTGCTGGTATTTCGGAAACTCGTAATTTCTTGGAAGCTTGGCAACCCCTTTCAATGAAAGTGCTTTTCAACAGTCTCTGCTTAGGGCTACTTGAAGAGGAAACAAACCATAGAGACAAAACTGAGAACTACTTTTTTTGTCAAGTTTCAAAGAGCGACTGCAAACCATGTTGGATGTAGAGTTCCAAATTCATCTATCTGTATAGAAGAGAACAGAGGGAAACCTAAAAATAAAAACTGCTACTGTAAACGAACGCTTCAATCTAGAAGAACAAAATTTGTTGAGCCAAGTGGGATTTGTGTACCGATCATTACCAACATGTATCATTAAGATTGGGTGAAAAAATATTTGCTGGTATTTCGGAAACTCGTAATTTCTTGGAAGCTTGGCAACCTCTTTCAATGAAAGTGCTTTTCCTCAGTCTCTGCTTAGGGCTACTTGAAGAGGAAACAAATCATTGAGACAAAACTGAGAACTACATTTTTATGTCAAGTTTCAAAGATCTACTAGAAACCATGTTGGATTTTGAGTTCCAAATTCATCTATCTATATAGGAGAGAACAGAGGGAAACCTAAAAATAAAAACTGCTAATGTAAACGAACGCTTCAATCTAGAAGAACAAAATGTTGTGAGCCAAGTGGGATTTGTGTACTGATCATTTCTACCAAGTATCATCAAGATTGGGTGAAAAAATATTTGCTGGTATTTCGGAAACTTGTTATTTCTTAGAAGTTTGGCAACCCCTCTCATTGAAAGTGCTTTTCCACAGTCTGTGCCTAGGGTTACTTGAAGAGGAAACAAATCATAGATTCAAAACTGAGAAGTCCTTTATTTTGTCAAGTTTCAAAGAGCTACTACAAACCATGTTGGTTTTAGAATTCCAAATTCATCTATTTATATAGGAGAGAACAGAGTGAAACCTAAATACAAAAACTGCTACTGTAGACGATCGCTTAAACCTAGAAGAACAAAATTTGGTGAGCCAAGTGGGATTTCTGTACTGATCATTACTACCACGTATCATCAAGACTGGGTGAAAAAATATTTGCTGGTATTTGGGAAAGTCGTAATTTCTTGGAAGCTTGGCAACCCCTTTCAATGAAAGTGGTTTTCCACAGTCTCTGCTTAGGGCTACTTGAAGAGGAAACAAATCATAGAGACAAAACTGAGAATTCCTTTATTTTGTCAAGTTTCAAAGAGCTACTACAAACCATGTTGGATTTAGAGTTCCAAATCCATCTATCTATATAGGAGAGAACAGAGGGA
Organism: Callospermophilus lateralis; assembly: GCF_048772815.1. Classification (NCBI taxonomy): domain Eukaryota; kingdom Metazoa; phylum Chordata; class Mammalia; order Rodentia; family Sciuridae; genus Callospermophilus; species Callospermophilus lateralis. The sequence goes on from NW_027513673.1 coordinate 97,105, forward strand.
AACCTAAAAAATATAAACTGCTACCGTGGACGAACGCTTCAACCTAGAAGAACAAAATTTGGTGAGTCAAGTGGGATTTGTGTACCGATCATTACCACCAAGTATCATCAAGATTGGGTGAAAAAATATTTGCTGTTATTTCGGAAACTCGTAATTTCTTGGAAGCATGGCAACCCCTTTCAATGAAAGTGCTTTTCCACAGTGTCTGCTTAGGGCTACTTGAAGAGAAAACAAACCATAGAGACAAAACTGAGAATTACTTTATTTTGTCAAGTTTCAAAGAACTACTACAAACCATGTTGGATTCAGAGTTCCAAATTCATCTATCTACATATGAGAGAACAGAGTGAAACCTAAACATAAAAACTGCTACTGTAGACGAAGGCTTCAACCTAGATGAACAAAATTTGGTGAGACCTGGGGGATGTGTGTACTCATCATTATCTCCAAGTATCATAAAGACTGGGTGAAAAAATATATGCTGGTATTTCGAAAACTCGTAATTTCTTGGAAGCTTGGCCACCCCTTTCAATGAAAGTGCTTTTCCACAGTCTGTGCCTAGGGCTATTTGAATAGGAAAGAAACCGTAGAGACAAAACTGCGAACTCCTTTATTTTGTCAAGTTTGAAAGAGCTACTACAAACCATGTTGGATTTAGAGATCCAAATTCATCTATCTATATAGGAGAGAACAGAGGGTAACCTAAAAATAAAAACTGCTACTGTAAACGAACGCTTCAACCTAGAAGTACAAAATTTGGTGAGCCAAGTGTGATTTGTGTACCGATCATTACCACCACGTATCATCAAGATTGGGTGAAAAAATATGTGCTGGTATTTCGGAAACTCGTAATTTCTTGGAAGCTTGGCAACCCCTTTCAATGAAAGTGCTTTTCCACAGTCTCTGCTTAGGGCTACTTGAAGAGGAAACAAACCAAAGAGACAAAACTGAGAATTCCTTAATTTTGTCAAGTTTCAAAGAGCTACTACAATCCATGTTGGATTTAGAGTTCCAAATTCATCTATCTATATAGGAGAGAACAGAAGGAAACCTAAAAAATATAAACTGCTACTGTAGACGAACGCTTCAACCTAGAAGAACAAAATTTGGTGAGTCAAGTGGGATTTGTGTACCGATCATTACCACCAAGTATCATCAAGATTGGGTGGAAAAATATTTGCTGGTATTTCGGAAACTCGTAATGTCTTGGAAGCTTGGCAACCTCTTTCAATGAAAGTGCTTTTCCTCAGTCTCTGCTTAGGGCTACTTGAAGAGAAAACAAAGCATTGAGACAAAACTGAGAACTACATTTTTATGTCAAGATTCAGAGATCTACTACAAACCATGTTGGATTTTGAGTTCCAAATTCATCTATCTATATAGGAGAGAACAGCGGGAAACCTAAAAATAGAAACTGCTACTGTAAACGAACGCTTCAATCTAGAAGAACAAAATGTGGTGAGCCAAGTGGGATTTGTGTACTGATCATTTCCACCAAGTATCATCAAGATTGGGTGAAAAAATATTTGCTGGTATTTCGGAAACTTGTTATTTCTTAGAAGTTTGGCAACCCCTCTCAATGAAAGTGCTTTTCCACAGTCTGTGCCTAGGGCTACTTGAAGAGGAAACAAATCATAGAGGCAAAACTGAGAACTCCTTTATTTTATCAAGTTTCATAGAGCTACTACAAACCATGTTGGATTTAGAATTCCAAATTCATCTATTTATATAAAAGAGAAAAGAGTGAAACCTAAATACAAAAACTGCTACTGTAGACGAACGCTTAAACCTAGAAGAACCAAATTTGGTGAGCCAAGTGGGATTTGTGTACTGATCATCACCACCAAGTATCATCAAGATTGGGTGAAAAAATATTTGCTGGTATTTCAGAAACTCGTTATTTCTTAGAAGCTTGACAACCTGTCTCAATGAAAGTGCTTTTCCACAGTCTGTGCCTAGGGCTACTTGAAGAGGAAAAAAATCATAGAGGCAAAACTGAGAACTCCTTTATTTTGTCAAGTTTCAAAGAGCTACTACAAACCATGTTGGATTTAGAGTTCCAAATTCATCTATCTATATAGGACAGAACAGAGGGAAACCTAAAAATAAAATCTGCAAATGTAAACAAACGCTTAAACCTAGAATTACAAAATTTGGTGAGCCAAGTACGATTTGTGTACCAATCATTACCACCACGTATCATCAAGATTGGGTGAAAAAATATTTGCCGGTATTTCGGAAATGCGTAATTTCTTGGAAGCTTGGCAACCCTTTTCAATGAAACTGCTTTTACACAGCCTCTGCTTATGGCTACTTGAAGAGGAAACAAACCATAGAGACAAAACTGAGAACTACTTATTTTTGTCAAGTTTCAAAGAGCTACTAAAAACCATGTTGGATTTAGAGTTCCAAATTCATCTATCTATATAGGAGAGAACAGAGTGAAACCTAAACATAAAAACTGCTACTGTAGACGAAGGCTTCAACCTAGAACAACAAAATTTGGTGAGCCCAGGGGGATGTGTGTACTGATCATTATCTCCAAGTATCATCAAGATTGGGTGAAAAAATATTTGCTGGTATTTCGGAAACTCGTTATTTCTTAGAAGCTTGGCAACCCCTCTCATTGAAAGTGCTTTTCCACAGTCTGTGCCTAGGGCTACTTGCATAGGAAAGAAACCATAGAGACAAAACTGAGAATTCCTTTATTTTTTCAAGTTTCAAAGAGCTACTACAAACCATGTTGGATTTAGAGTTCCAAATTCATCTATCTGGATAGGAGAGAACAGAGGGAAACCTAAAAAATATAAACTGCTACCGTGGACGAACGCTTCAACCTAGAAGAACAAAATTTGGTGAGTCAAGTGGGATTTGTGTACTGATCATTACCACCAGCTATCATCAAGATTGGGTGAAAAAATATTTGCTGGTATTTCGGAAACTCGTAATTTCTTGGAAGCTTGGCAACCCGTTTCAATGAAAGTGCTTTTCCACAGTCTCTGCTTAGGGCTACTTGAAGAGGAAACAAACCATAGAGACAAAACTGAGAACTACTTTTTTTGTCAAGTTTCAAAGAGCGACTGCAAACCGTGTTGGATGTAGAGTTCCAAATTCATCTATCTGTATAGAAGAGAACAGAGGGAAACCTAAATATAAAAACTGCTACTGTAAACGAACGCTTCAATCTAGAAGAACAAAATTTGTTGAGCCAAGTGGGATTTGTGTACCGATCATGACCAACATGTATCATTAAGATTGGGTGAAAAAATATTTGCTGGTATTTCGGAAACTCGTAATTTCTTGGAAGCTTGGCAACCTCTTTCAATGAAAGTGCTTTTCCTCAGTCTCTGCTTAGGGCTACTTGAAGAGGAAACAAATCATTGAGGCAAAACTGAGAACTACATTTTTATGTCAAGTTTCAAAGATCTACTACAAACCATGTTGGATTTTGAGTTCCAAATTCATCTATCTATATAGGAGAGAACAGAGGGAAACCTAAAAATAAAAACTGCTAATGTAAACGAACGCTTCAATCTAGAAGAACAAAATGTTGTGAGCCAAGTGGGATTTGTGTACTGATCATTTCTACCAAGTATCATCAAGATTGGGTGAAAAAATATTTGCTGGTATTTCGGAAACTTGTTATTTCTTAGAAGTTTGGCAACCCCTCTCATTGAAAGTGCTTTTCCACAGTCTGTGCCTAGGGCTACTTGAAGAGGAAACAAATCATAGAGGCAAAACTGAGAAGTCCTTTATTTTGTCAAGTTTCAAAGAGCTACTACAAACCATGTTGGTTTTAGAATTCCAAATTCATCTATTTATATAGGAGAGAAGAGAGTGAAACCTAAATACAAAAACTGCTACTGTAGACGATCGCTTAAACCTAGAAGAACAAAATTTGGTGAGCCAAGTGGGATTTCTGTACTGATCATTACCACCACGTATCATCAAGACTGGGTGAAAAAATATTTGCTGGTATTTGGGAAAGTCGTAATTTCTTGGAATCTTGGCAACCCCTTTCAATGAAAGTGGTTTTCCACAGTCTCTGCTTAGGGCTACTTGAAGAGGAAACAAATCGTAGAGACAAAACTGAGAATTCCTTTATTTTTCAAGTTTCAAAGAGCTACTACAAACCATGTTGGATTTAGAGTTCCAAATCCATCTATCTATAAGAGAGAACAGAGGGAAACCTAAAAAATATAAACTGCTACCGTGGACGAACGCTTCAACCTAGAAGAACAAAATTTGGTGAGTCAAGTGGGATTTGTGTACCGATCATTACCACCAAGTATCATCAAGATTGGGTGAAAAAATATTTGCTGTTATTTCGGAAACTCGTAATTTCTTGGAAGCATGGCAACCCCTTTCAATGAAAGTGCTTTTCCACAGTGTCTGCTTAGGGCTACTTGAAGAGAAAACAAACCATAGAGACAAAACTGAGAACTACTTTATTTTGTCAAGTTTCAAAGAACTACTACAAACCATGTTGGATTCAGAGTTCCAAATTCATCTATCTATATAGGAGAGAACAGAGTGAAACCTAAATATAAAAACTGCTACTGTAGACGAACGCTTAAAACTAGAAGAACAAAATTTGGTGAGCCAAGTGGGATTTGTGTCCTGATCATTACCAGCATGTACCATTAAGATTGGGTCAAAAAATATTTGCTGGTATTTCGGAAACTCGTAATTTCTTGGAAGCTTGGCAACCCTTTTCATGAAAGTGCTTTTCCACTGTCTCTGCTTAGGGCTACTTGAAGAGGAAACAAATCATAGAGACAAAACTGAACACTCCTTTATTTTGTCAATTTTCAAAGAGCTACTACAAATCATGTTGGATTTAGAGTTCCAAATTCATCTATCTATATAAGAGAGAACAGAGTGTAACCTAAATATAAAAACTGCTACTGTAGACGAACACTTCAACCTAGAAGAACAAAATTTGGTGAGCCAAGTTTGATTTGTGTACTGATCATTACCACCACGTATCATCAAGACTGGGTGAAAAAATATTTGCTGGTATTTGGGAAAGTCGTAATTTCTTGGAAGCTTGGCAACCCCTTTCAATGAAAGTGCTTTTCCGCAGTCTCTGCTTAGGGCTACTTGAAGAGGAAACAAACCATAGAGACAAAACTGAGAATTCCTTTATTTTTTCAAGTTTCAAAGAGCTACTACAAACCATGTTGGATTTAGAGTTCCAAATCCATCTATCTGTATAGGAGAGAACAGAGGGAAACCTAAAAAATATAAACTGCTACCGTGGACGAACGCTTCAACCTAGAAGAACAAAATTTGGTGAGTCAAGTGGGATTTGTGTACCGATCATTACCACCAAGTATCATCAAGATTGGGTGAAAAAATATTTGCTGTTATTTCGGAAACTCGTAATTTCTTGGAAGCATGGCAACCCCTTTCAATGAAAGTGCTTTTCCACAGTGTCTGCTTAGGGCTACTTGAAGAGGAAACAAACCATAGAGACAAAACTGAGAACTACTTTATTTTGTCAAGTTTCAAAGAACTACTACAAACCATGTTGGATTCAGAGTTCCAAATTCATCTATCTGTATAGGAGAGAACAGAGTGAAACCTAAATATAAAAACTGCTACTGTAGACGAACGCTTAAAACTGGAAGAACAAAATTTGGTGAGCCAAGTGGGATTTGTGTCCTGATCATTACCAGCATGTACCTTTAAGATTGGGTCAAAAAATATTTGCTGGTATTTCGGAAACTCGTAATTTCTTGGAAGCTTGGCAACCCTTTTCATGAAAGTGCTTTTCCACTGTCTCTGCTTAGGGCTACTTGAAGAGGAAACAAATCATAGAGACAAAACTGAACACTCCTTTATTTTGTCAATTTTCAAAGAGCTACTACAAATCATGTTGGATTTAGAGTTCCAAATTCATCTATCTATATAAGAGAGAACAGAGTGTAACCTAAATATAAAAACTGCTACTGTAGACGAACACCTCAACCTAGAAGAATAAAATGTGGTGAGCCAAGTGGGATTTGTGTACTGATCATTTCCACCAAGTATTATCAAGATTGGTTGAAAAAATATTTGCTGGTATTTCGGAAACTGGTTATTTCTTAGAAGCTTGGCAACCCCTCTCAATGAAAGTGCTTTTCCACAGTCTGTGCCTAGGGCTACTAGAATAGGAAAGAAACCATAGAGACAAAACTGAGAACTCCTTTATTTTGTCAAGTTTCAAAGAGCTACTACAAACCATGTTGGATTTAGAGTTCCAAATTCATCTATCTATATAGGACAGAACAGAGGGAAACCTAAATATAAAAACTGCTACTGTAGACGAACGCTTCAACCTAGAAGAAGAAAATTTGAGGAGCCAAGTGGAATTTGTGTACTTGTCATTACCACCACGTATCATCAAGATTGGTTGAAAAAATATTTGCCGGTATTTCGGAAACGCGTAATTTCTTGGAAGCTTGGCAACCCTCTCAATGAAAGTGCTTTTCCACTGTCTCTGCTTAGGGCTACTTGAAGAGGAAACAAACCATAGAGACAAAACTGAGAACTACTTATTTTTGTCAAGTTTCAAAGAGCTACTAAAAACGATGTTGGATTTAGAGTTCCAAATTCATCTATCTATATAGGAGAGAACAGAGTGAAACCTAAAAATAAAATCTGCAACTGTAAACAAACGCTTAAACCTAGAATAACAAAATTTGGTGAGCCAAGTACGATTTGTGTACCGATCATTACCACCACGTATCATCAAGATTGGGTGAAAAAATATTTGCCGGTATTTCGGAAACGCGTAATTTCTTGGAAGCTTGGCAACCCTTTTCAATGAAACTCCTTTTACACAGCCTCTGCTTATGGCTACTTGAAGAGGAAACAAACCATAGAGACAAAACTGAGAACTACTTATTTTTGTCAAGTTTCAAAGAGCTACCAAAAACCATGTTGGATTTAGAGTTCCAAATTCATCTATCTATATAGGAGAGAACAGAGTGAAACCTAAACATAAAAACTGCTACTGTAGACGAAGGCTTCAACCTAGAACAACAAAATTTGGTGAGCCCAGGGGGATGTGTGCACTGATCATTATCTCCAAGTATCATCAAGATTGGGTGAAAAAATATTTGCTGGTATTTCGGAAACTCGTTATTTCTTAGAAGCTTGGCAACCCCTCTCATTGAAAGTGCTTTTCCACAGTCTGTGCCTAGGTCTACTTGAATAGGAAAGAAACCATAGACACAAAACTGAGTACTCCTTTATTTTGTCAAGTTTCAAAGAGCTACTACAAACCATGTTGGATTTAGAGTTCCAAATTCATCTATCTATATAGGAGAGAACAGAGGGAAACCTAAAAATATAAACTGCTACTGTAAACGAACGGTTCAACCTAGAAGTACAAAATTTGGTGAGCCAAGTGGGATTTGTGTACCGATCATTAGGACCACCTATCATCAAGATTGGGTGAAAAAATATTTGCTGGTATTTCGGAAACTCGTAATTTCTTGGAAGCTTGGCAACCCCTTTTAAAGAAAGTGCTTTTCCACAGTCTCTGCTTAGGGCTACTTGAAGAGGAAACAATTCATAGATACACAACTGAGAATTCCTTTATTTTGTCAGGTTTCAAAGAGCTACTACAAACCATGTTGGATTTAGAGTTCCAAATTCATCTATCTATGTAGGAGAGAACAGAGGGAAACCTAAAAAATATAAACTGCTACCGTACATGAACCCTTCAACCTAGAAGAACAAAATTTGGTGAGCCAAGTGGGATTTGTACTGATCATTATCACCAAGTATCATCAAGATTGGGTGAAAAAATATTTGCTGGTATTTCGGAAACTCGTTATTTCTTAGAAGCTTGGCAACCCCTCTCAATGAAAGTGCTTTTCCACAGTCTGTGCCTACAGCTACTTGAAGAGGAAACAAACCATAGAGACAAAACTGAGAACTCCTTTATTTTTTCAAGTTTCAAAGAGCTACTACAAACTATGTTGTATTTAGAGTTCCAAATTCATCTATCTATATAGAAGAGAACAGAGGGAAACCTAAAAATAAAAACTGCTACTGTAAACGAACGCTTCAACCTAGAAGAACAAAATTAGGTGAGCCAAGTGGTATTTGTGTACCGATCATTACCAACATGTATCATTAAGATTGGGTGAAAAAATATTTGCTGGTATTTCGGAAACTCGTAATTTCTTGGAACCTTGGCAACCCCTTTCAATGAAAGTGCTTTTCCTCAGTCTCTGCTTAGGGCTACGTGAAGAGGAAACAAATCATTGAGACAAAACTGAGAACTACATTTTTATGTCAAGGATCAGAGATCTACTACAAACCATGTTGGATTTTGAGTTTCAAATTCATCTATCTATATAGGAGAGAACAGAGGGAAACCTAAAATTAAAACTGCTACTGTAAACGAACACTTCAATCTAGAAGAACAAAATATGGTGAGCCAAGTGGGATTTGTGTACTGATCATTTCCACCAAGTATCATCAAGATTGGGTGAAAAAATATTTGCTGGTATTTCGGAAACTTGTTATTTCTGAGAAGTTTGGCAACCCCTCTCAATGAAAGTGCTTTTCCACAGTCTGTGCCTAGGGCTACTTGAAGAGGAAACAAATCATAGAGGCAAAACTGAGAACTCCTTTATTCTGTCAAGTTTCATAGAGCTACTACAAACCATGTTGGATTTAGAATTCCAAATTCATCTATTTATATAAAAGAGAAAAGAGTGAAACCTAAATACAAAAACTGCTACTGTAGACGAACGCTTAAACCTAGAAGAACAAAATTTGGTGAGCCAAGTGGGATTTGTGTACTGATCATTACCACCATGTATCCTCAAGATTCGGTGAAAAAATATTTGCTGCTATTTCGGAAACTCATAATTTCTTGGAAGCTTGGCAACCCCTTTCAATGAAAGTGCTTTTCCACAGTCTCTGCTTAGGGCTACTTGAAGAGGAAACAAACCATAGAGACAAAACTGAGAATTCCTTTATTTTTTCAAGTTTCAAAGAGCTACTACAAACCATGTTGGATTTAGAGTTCCAAATTCATCTATCTGTATAGGAGACAACAGAGGGAAACCTAAAAAATATAAACTGCTACCGTGGACGAACGCTTCAACCTAGAAGAACAAAATTTGAGGAGCCAAGTGGGATTTGTGTACTTGTCATTACCACCACGTATCATCAAGATTGGGTGAAAAAATATTTGCCAGTATTTCGGAAACGCGTAATTTCTTGGAAGCTTGGCAACCCTTTTCAATGAAACTGCTTTTACACAGCCTCTGCTTATGGCTACTTGAAGAGGAAACAAACCATAGAGACAAAACTGAGAACTACTTATTTTTGTCAAGTTTCAAAGAGCTACTAAAAACCATGTTGGATTTAGAGTTCCAAATTCATCTATCTATATAGGATAGAACAGAGTGAAACCTAAAAATAAAATCTGCAAATGTAAACAAACGCTTAAACCTAGAATTACAAAATTTGGTGAGCCAAGTACGATTTGTGTACCAATCATTACCACCACGTATCATCAAGATTGGGTGAAAAAATATTTGCCGGTATTTCGGAAATGCGTAATTTCTTGGAAGCTTGGCAACCCTTTTCAATGAAACTGCTTTTACACAGCCTCTGCTTATGGCTACTTGAAGAGGAAACAAACCATAGAGACAAAACTGAGAACTACTTATTTTTGTCAAGTTTCAAAGAGCTACTAAAAACCATGTTGGATTTAGAGTTCCAAATTCATCTATCTATATAGGAGAGAACAGAGTGAAACCTAAACATAAAAACTGCTACTGTAGACGAAGGCTTCAACCTAGAACAACAAAATTTGGTGAGCCCAGGGGGATGTGTGTACTGATCATTATCTCCAAGTATCATCAAGATTGGGTGAAAAAATATTTGCTGGTATTTCGGAAACTCGTTATTTCTTAGAAGCTTGGCAACCCCTCTCATTGAAAGTGCTTTTCCACAGTCTGTGCCTAGGGCTACTAGAATAGGAAAGAAACCATAGAGACAAAACTGAGAATTCCTTCATTTTTTCAAGTTTCAAAGAGCTACTACAAACCATGTTGGATTTAGAGTTCCAAATTCATCTATCTGGATAGGAGAGAACAGAGGGAAACCTAAAAAATATAAACTGCTACCGTGGACGAACGCTTCAACCTAGAAGAACAAAATTTGGTGAGTCAAGTGGGATTTGTGTACTGATCATTACCACCAGCTATCATCAAGATTGGGTGAAAAAATATTTGCTGGTATTTCGGAAACTCGTAATTTCTTGGAAGCTTGGCAACCCCTTTCAATGAAAGTGCTTTTCCACAGTCTCTGCTTAGGGCTACTTGAAGAGGAAACAAACCATAGAGACAAAACTGAGAACTACTTTTTTTGTCAAGTTTCAAAGAGCGACTCCAAACCATGTTGGATGTAGAGTTCCAAATTCATCTATCTGTATAGAAGAGAACAGAGGGAAACCTAAAAATAAAAACTGCTACTGTAAACGAAGGCTTCAATCTAGAAGAACAAAATTTGTTGAGCCAAGTGGGATTTGTGTACCGATCATTACCTACATGTATCATTAAGATTGGGTGAAAAAATATTTGCTGGTATTTCGGAAACTCGTAATTTCTTGGAAGCTTGGCAACCTCTTTCAATGAAAGTGCTTTTCCTCAGTCTCTGCTTAGGGCTACTTGAAGAGGAAACAAATCATTGAGACAAAACTGAGAACTACATTTTTATGTCAAGTTTCAAAGATCTACTACAAACCATGTTGGATTTTGAGTTCCAAATTCATCTATCTATATAGGAGAGAACAGAGGGAAACCTAAAAATAAAAACTGCTAATGTAAACGAACGCTTCAATCTAGAAGAACAAAATGTTGTGAGCCAAGTGGGATTTGTGTACTGATCATTTCTACCAAGTATCATCAAGATTGGGTGAAAAAATATTTGCTGGTATTTCGGAAACTTGTTATTTCTTAGAAGTTTGGCAACCCCTCTCATTGAAAGTGCTTTTGCACAGTCTGTGCCTAGGGCTACTTGAAGAGGAAACAAATCATAGAGGCAAAACTGAGAAGTCCTTTATTTTGTCAAGTTTCAAAGAGCTACTACAAACCATGTTGGTTTTAGAATTCCAAATTCATCTATTTATATAGGAGAGAAGAGAGTGAAACCTAAATACAAAAACTGCTACTGTAGACGATCGCTTAAACCTAGAAGAACAAAATTTGGTGAGCCAAGTGGGATTTCTGTACTGATCATTACCACCACGTATCATCAAGACTGGGTGAAAAAATATTTGCTGGTATTTGGGAAAGTCGTAATTTCTTGGAATCTTGGCAACCCCTTTCAATGAAAGTGGTTTTCCACAGTCTCTGCTTAGGGCTACTTGAAGAGGAAACAAATCGTAGAGACAAAACTGAGAATTCCTTTATTTTTCAAGTTTCAAAGAGCTACTACAAACCATGTTGGATTTAGAGTTCCAAATCCATCTATCTATAAGAGAGAACAGAGGGAAACCTAAAAAATATAAACTGCTACCGTGGACGAACGCTTCAACCTAGAAGAACAAAATTTGGTGAGTCAAGTGGGATTTGTGTACCGATCATTACCACCAAGTATCATCAAGATTGGGTGAAAAAATATTTGTTGTTATTTCGGAAACTCGTAATTTCTTGGAAGCATGGCAACCCCTTTCAATGAAAGTGCTTTTCCACAGTGTCTGCTTAGGGCTACTTGAAGAGAAAACAAACCATAGAGACAAAACTGAGAACTACTTTATTTTGTCAAGTTTCAAAGAACTACTACAAACCATGTTGGATTCAGAGTTCCAAATTCATCTATCTATATAGGAGAGAACAGAGTGAAACCTAAATATAAAAACTGCTACTGTAGACGAACGCTTAAAACTAGAAGAACAAAATTTGGTGAGCCAAGTGGGATTTGTGTCCTGATCATTACCAGCATGTACCATTAAGATTGGGTCAAAAAATATTTGCTGGTATTTCGGAAACTCGTAATTTCTTGGAAGCTTGGCAACCCTTTTCATGAAAGTGCTTTTCCACTGTCTCTGCTTAGGGCTACTTGAAGAGGAAACAAATCATAGAGACAAAACTGAACACTCCTTTATTTTGTCAATTTTCAAAGAGCTACTACAAATCATGTTGGATTTAGAGTTCCAAATTCATCTATCTATATAAGAGAGAACAGAGTGTAACCTAAATATAAAAACTGCTACTGTAGACGAACACTTCAACCTAGAAGAACAAAATTTGGTGAGCCAAGTTTGATTTGTGTACTGATCATTACCACCACGTATCATCAAGACTGGGTGAAAAAATATTTGCTGGTATTTGGGAAAGTCGTAATTTCTTGGAAGCTTGGCAACCCCTTTCAATGAAAGTGCTTTTCCGCAGTCTCTGCTTAGGGCTACTTGAAGAGGAAACAAACCATAGAGACAAAACTGAGAATTCCTTTATTTTTTCAAGTTTCAAAGAGCTACTACAAACCATGTTGGATTTAGAGTTCCAAATCCATCTATCTGTATAGGAGAGAACAGAGGGAAACCTAAAAAATATAAACTGCTACCGTGGACGAACGCTTCAACCTAGAAGAACAAAATTTGGTGAGTCAAGTGGGATTTGTGTACCGATCATTACCACCAAGTATCATCAAGATTGGGTGAAAAAATATTTGCTGTTATTTCGGAAACTCGTAATTTCTTGGAAGCATGGCAACCCCTTTCAATGAAAGTGCTTTTCCACAGTGTCTGCTTAGGGCTACTTGAAGAGGAAACAAACCATAGAGACAAAACTGAGAACTACTTTATTTTGTCAAGTTTCAAAGAACTACTACAAACCATGTTGGATTCAGAGTTCCAAATTCATCTATCTGTATAGGAGAGAACAGAGTGAAACCTAAATATAAAAACTGCTACTGTAGACGAACGCTTAAAACTGGAAGAACAAAATTTGGTGAGCCAAGTGGGATTTGTGTCCTGATCATTACCAGCATGTACCTTTAAGATTGGGTCAAAAAATATTTGCTGGTATTTCGGAAACTCGTAATTTCTTGGAAGCTTGGCAACCCTTTTCATGAAAGTGCTTTTCCACTGTCTCTGCTTAGGGCTACTTGAAGAGGAAACAAATCATAGAGACAAAACTGAACACTCCTTTATTTTGTCAATTTTCAAAGAGCTACTACAAATCATGTTGGATTTAGAGTTCCAAATTCATCTATCTATATAAGAGAGAACAGAGTGTAACCTAAATATAAAAACTGCTACTGTAGACGAACACCTCAACCTAGAAGAATAAAATGTGGTGAGCCAAGTGGGATTTGTGTACTGATCATTTCCACCAAGTATTATCAAGATTGGTTGAAAAAATATTTGCTGGTATTTCGGAAACTGGTTATTTCTTAGAAGCTTGGCAACCCCTCTCAATGAAAGTGCTTTTCCACAGTCTGTGCCTAGGGCTACTAGAATAGGAAAGAAACCATAGAGACAAAACTGAGAACTCCTTTATTTTGTCAAGTTTCAAAGAGCTACTACAAACCATGTTGGATTTAGAGTTCCAAATTCATCTATCTATATAGGACAGAACAGAGGGAAACCTAAATATAAAAACTGCTACTGTAGACGAACGCTTCAACCTAGAAGAAGAAAATTTGAGGAGCCAAGTGGAATTTGTGTACTTGTCATTACCACCACGTATCATCAAGATTGGTTGAAAAAATATTTGCCGGTATTTCGGAAACGCGTAATTTCTTGGAAGCTTGGCAACCCTCTCAATGAAAGTGCTTTTCCACTGTCTCTGCTTAGGGCTACTTGAAGAGGAAACAAACCATAGAGACAAAACTGAGAACTACTTATTTTTGTCAAGTTTCAAAGAGCTACTAAAAACGATGTTGGATTTAGAGTTCCAAATTCATCTATCTATATAGGAGAGAACAGAGTGAAACCTAAAAATAAAATCTGCAACTGTAAACAAACGCTTAAACCTAGAATAACAAAATTTGGTGAGCCAAGTACGATTTGTGTACCGATCATTACCACCACGTATCATCAAGATTGGGTGAAAAAATATTTGCCGGTATTTCGGAAACGCGTAATTTCTTGGAAGCTTGGCAACCCTTTTCAATGAAACTCCTTTTACACAGCCTCTGCTTATGGCTACTTGAAGAGGAAACAAACCATAGAGACAAAACTGAGAACTACTTATTTTTGTCAAGTTTCAAAGAGCTACCAAAAACCATGTTGGATTTAGAGTTCCAAATTCATCTATCTATATAGGAGAGAACAGAGTGAAACCTAAACATAAAAACTGCTACTGTAGACGAAGGCTTCAACCTAGAACAACAAAATTTGGTGAGCCCAGGGGGATGTGTGCACTGATCATTATCTCCAAGTATCATCAAGATTGGGTGAAAAAATATTTGCTGGTATTTCGGAAACTCGTTATTTCTTAGAAGCTTGGCAACCCCTCTCATTGAAAGTGCTTTTCCACAGTCTGTGCCTAGGTCTACTTGAATAGGAAAGAAACCATAGACACAAAACTGAGTACTCCTTTATTTTGTCAAGTTTCAAAGAGCTACTACAAACCATGTTGGATTTAGAGTTCCAAATTCATCTATCTATATAGGAGAGAACAGAGGGAAACCTAAAAATATAAACTGCTACTGTAAACGAACGGTTCAACCTAGAAGTACAAAATTTGGTGAGCCAAGTGGGATTTGTGTACCGATCATTAGGACCACCTATCATCAAGATTGGGTGAAAAAATATTTGCTGGTATTTCGGAAACTCGTAATTTCTTGGAAGCTTGGCAACCCCTTTTAAAGAAAGTGCTTTTCCACAGTCTCTGCTTAGGGCTACTTGAAGAGGAAACAATTCATAGATACACAACTGAGAATTCCTTTATTTTGTCAGGTTTCAAAGAGCTACTACAAACCATGTTGGATTTAGAGTTCCAAATTCATCTATCTATGTAGGAGAGAACAGAGGGAAACCTAAAAAATATAAACTGCTACCGTACATGAACCCTTCAACCTAGAAGAACAAAATTTGGTGAGCCAAGTGGGATTTGTACTGATCATTATCACCAAGTATCATCAAGATTGGGTGAAAAAATATTTGCTGGTATTTCGGAAACTCGTTATTTCTTAGAAGCTTGGCAACCCCTCTCAATGAAAGTGCTTTTCCACAGTCTGTGCCTACAGCTACTTGAAGAGGAAACAAACCATAGAGACAAAACTGAGAACTCCTTTATTTTTTCAAGTTTCAAAGAGCTACTACAAACTATGTTGTATTTAGAGTTCCAAATTCATCTATCTATATAGAAGAGAACAGAGGGAAACCTAAAAATAAAAACTGCTACTGTAAACGAACGCTTCAACCTAGAAGAACAAAATTAGGTGAGCCAAGTGGTATTTGTGTACCGATCATTACCAACATGTATCATTAAGATTGGGTGAAAAAATATTTGCTGGTATTTCGGAAACTCGTAATTTCTTGGAACCTTGGCAACCCCTTTCAATGAAAGTGCTTTTCCTCAGTCTCTGCTTAGGGCTACGTGAAGAGGAAACAAATCATTGAGACAAAACTGAGAACTACATTTTTATGTCAAGGATCAGAGATCTACTACAAACCATGTTGGATTTTGAGTTTCAAATTCATCTATCTATATAGGAGAGAACAGAGGGAAACCTAAAATTAAAACTGCTACTGTAAACGAACACTTCAATCTAGAAGAACAAAATATGGTGAGCCAAGTGGGATTTGTGTACTGATCATTTCCACCAAGTATCATCAAGATTGGGTGAAAAAATATTTGCTGGTATTTCGGAAACTTGTTATTTCTGAGAAGTTTGGCAACCCCTCTCAATGAAAGTGCTTTTCCACAGTCTGTGCCTAGGGCTACTTGAAGAGGAAACAAATCATAGAGGCAAAACTGAGAACTCCTTTATTCTGTCAAGTTTCATAGAGCTACTACAAACCATGTTGGATTTAGAATTCCAAATTCATCTATTTATATAAAAGAGAAAAGAGTGAAACCTAAATACAAAAACTGCTACTGTAGACGAACGCTTAAACCTAGAAGAACAAAATTTGGTGAGCCAAGTGGGATTTGTGTACTGATCATTACCACCATGTATCCTCAAGATTCGGTGAAAAAATATTTGCTGCTATTTCGGAAACTCATAATTTCTTGGAAGCTTGGCAACCCCTTTCAATGAAAGTGCTTTTCCACAGTCTCTGCTTAGGGCTACTTGAAGAGGAAACAAACCATAGAGACAAAACTGAGAATTCCTTTATTTTTTCAAGTTTCAAAGAGCTACTACAAACCATGTTGGATTTAGAGTTCCAAATTCATCTATCTGTATAGGAGACAACAGAGGGAAACCTAAAAAATATAAACTGCTACCGTGGACGAACGCTTCAACCTAGAAGAACAAAATTTGGTGAGTCAAGTGGGATTTGTGTACTGATCATTACCACCAGGTATCATCAAGATTGGGTGAAAAAATATTTGCTGGTATTTCGGAAACTCGTAATTTCTTGGAAGCTTGGCAACCCCTTTCAATGAAAGTGCTTTTCCACAGTCTCTGCTTAGGGCTACTTGAAGAGGAAATAAACCATAGAGACAAAACTGAGAACTACTTTTTTTGTAAGTTTCAAAGAGCGACTGCAAACCATGTTGGATTTAGAGTTCCAAATTCATCTATCTGTATAGAAGAGAACAGAGGGAAACCTAAAAATAAAAACTGCTACTGTAAACGAACGCTTCAATCTAGAAGAACAAAATTTGGTGAGCCAAGTGGGATTTGTGTACCGATCATTACCAACATGTATCATTAAGATTGGGTGAAAAAATATTTGCTGGTATTTCGGAAACTCGTAATTTCTTGGATGCTTGGCAACCTCTTTCAATGAAATTGCTTTTCTTCAGTCTCTGCGTAGGGCTACTTGAAGAAGAAACAAATCATTGAGACAAAACTGAGAACTATATTTTTATGTCAAGTTTCAGAGTTCTACTACAAACCATGTTGGATTCTGAGTTCCAAATTCATCTATCTATATAGGAGAGAACAGAGGGAAACCTAAAAATAAAAACTGCTAATGTAACCGATCGTTTCAATCTAGAAGAACAAAATGTTGTAAGACAATTGGGATTTGTGTCCTGATCATTTCCACCAAGTATCTTCAAGATTGGGTGAAAAAATATTTGCTGGTATTTCGGAAACTTGTTATTTCTTAGATGTTTGGCAACCCCTCTCATTGAAAGTGCTTTTTCACAGTCTGTGCCTAGGGCTACTTGAAGAGGAAACAAATCATAGAGGCAAAACTGAGAAGTCCTTTATTTTGTCAAGTTTCAAAGAGCTACTACAAACCATGTTGGTTTTAGAATTCCAAATTCATCTATTTATATAGGAGAGAACAGAGTGAAACCTAAATACAAAAACTGCTACTGTAGACGAATGCTGAAACCTAGAAGAACAAAATTTGGTGAGCCATGTGGGATTTGTGTACTGATAATTACCACCACGTATCATCAAGACTGGGTGAAAAAATATTTGCTGGTATTTGGGAAACTCGTAATTTCTTGGAAGCTTGGCAACCCCTTTCAATGAAAGTGCTTTTAAACAGTCTCTGCTTAGGGCTACTTGAAGAGGAAACAAATCATAGAGACTAATCTGAGAATTCCTTTATTTTGTCAAGTTTCAAAGAGGTACTACAAACCATGTTGGATTTAGAGTTCCAAATTCATCTATCTATATAGGAGAGAACAGAGGGAAACCTAAAAAATATAAACTGCTACCATGGACGAATGCTTCAACCTAGAAGACCAAAATTTGGTGAGTCAAGTGGGATTTGTGTACCGATCATTACAACCAAGTATCATCAAGATTGGGTGAAAAAATATTTGCTGGTATTTCGGAAACTCGTAATTTTTTGGAAGCTTGGCAACCCATTTCAATGAAAGTGCTTTTCCACATTCTCTGCTTAGGGCTACTTGAAGAGGAAACAAACCATAGAGACAAAACTGAGAACTACTTTTTTTTGTCAAGTTTCAAAGAGCGACTGCAAACCATGTTGGATTTAGAGTTCCAAATTCATCTATCTATATAGGAGAGATCAGAGGGAATCCTAAATATAAAAACAACTAATGTAGACGAACGCTTCAACCTAGAAGAATAAAATTTGGTGAGCCAAGTTGGATTTGTGTACTGATCATTATCACCAAGTATCATCAAGATTGGGTGAAAAAATATTTGCTGGTATTTCGGAAACTCGTTATTTCTTAGAAGCTTGGCAACCCCTCTCAATGAAAGTGCTTTTCCACAGTCTGTGCCTAGAGCTACTTCAAGAGGAAACAAACCATAGAGACAAAACTGAGAACTCCTTTATTTTGTCAAGTTTCAAAGAGATACTACAAACTATGTTGGATTTAGAGTTCCAAATTCATCTATCTATATAGAAGAGAACAGAGGGAAACCTAAAAATAAAAACTGCTACTGTAAACGAATGCTTCAATCTAGAAGAACAAAATTTGGTGAGCCAAGTGGGATTTGTGTACCGATCATTACCAACATGTATCATTAAGAATGGGTGAGAAAATATTTGCTGGTATTTCGGAAACTCGTAATTTCTTGGAAGCTTGGCAACCTCTTTCAATGAATGTGCTTTTCCTCAGTCTCTGCTTAGGGCTACGTGAAGAGGAAACAAATCATTGAGACAAAACTGAGAACTACATTTTTATGTCAAGGTTCAGAGATCTACTACAAACCATGTTGGATTTTGAGTTCCAAATTCATCTATCTATATAGGAGAGAACAGAGGGAAACCTAAAAATAAAAACTGCTAATGTAAACGAACGCTTCAATCTAGAAGAACAAAATGTTGTGAGCCAAGTGGGATTTGTGTACTGATCATTTCTACCAAGTATCATCAAGATTGGGTGAAAAAATATTTGCTGGTATTTCGGAAACTTGTTATTTCTTAGAAGTTTGGCAACCCCTCTCATTGTAAGTGCTTTTCCACAGTCTGTGCCTAGGGCTACTTGAAGAGGAAACAAATCATAGAGGCAAAACTGAGAAGTCCTTTATTTTGTCAAGTTTCAAAGAGCTACTACAAACCATGTTGGTTTTAGAATTCCAAATTCATCTATTTATATAGGAGAGAACAGAGTGAAACCTAAATACAAAAACTGCTACTGTAGACGAACGCGTAAACCTAGAAGAACAAAATTTGGTGAGCCAAGTGGGATTTGTGTACTGATCATTACCACCACGTATCATCAAGACTGGGTGAAAAAATATTTGCTGGTATTTGGGAAACTCGTAATTTCTTGGAAGCTTGGCAACCCCTTTCAATGAAAGTGCTTTTCCACAGTCTCTGCTTAGGGCTACTTGAAGAGGAAACAAATCATAGAGAGAAAACTGAGAATTATTTTATTTGGTCAAGTTTCAAAGAGGTACTACAAACCATGTTGGATTTAGAGTTCCAAATCCATCTATCTATATAGGAGAGAACAGAGGGAAACCTAAAAAATATAAACTGCTACCGTGGACGAACGCTTCAACCTAGAAGAACAAAATTTGGTGAGTCAAGTGGGATTTGTGTACCGATCATTACCACCAAGTATCATCAAGATTGGGTGAAAAAATATTTGCTGTTATTTCGGAAACTCGTAATTTCTTGGAAGCATGGCAACCCCTTTCAATGAAAGTGCTTTTCCACAGTGTCTGCTTAGGGCTACTTGAAGAGGAAACAAACCATAGAGACAAAACTGAGAACTATTTATTTTGTCAAGTTTCAAAGAACTACTACAAACCATGTTGGATTCAGAGTTCCAAATTCATCTATCTATATAGGAGAGAACAGAGTGAAACCTAATATATAAAAACTGCTACTGTAGACGAACGCTTAAAACTAGAAGAACAAAATTTGGTGAGCCAAGTGGGATTTGTGTCCTGATCATTACCAGCATGCACCATTAAGATTGGGTCAAAAAATATTTGCTGGTATTTCGGAAACTCCTAATTTCTTCGAAGCTTGGCAACCCTTTTCATGAAAGTGCTTTTCCACTGTCTCTGCTTAGGGCTACTTGAAGAGGAACAAATCATAGAAACAAAACTGAACATCCTTTATTTTGTCAATTTTCAAAGAGCTACTACAAATCATGTTGGATTTAGAGTTCCAAATTCATCTATCTATATAAGAGAGAACAGAGTGTAACCTAAATATAAAAACTGCTACTGTAGACGAACACTTCAACCAAGAAGAATAAAATGTGGTTAGCCAAGTGGGATTTGTGTACTAATCATTTCCACCAAGTATCATCAAGATTGGTTGATAAAATATTTGCTGGTATTTCGGAAACTGGTTATTTCTTAGAAGCTTGGCAACCCCTCTCAATGAAAGTGCTTTTCCACAGTATGTGCCAAGGGCTACTTCAAGAGGAAACAAACCATAGAGACAAAACTGAGAACACTTTTTATTTTCTCAAGCTTCAAAGAGCTACCTCAAACCATGTTGGATTTAGTGTTCCAAATTCATATATTTGTATAGGAGAGAACAGAGTGAACACTAATTATAAAAACTGCTACTGTAGACGAACGCTTAAACCTAGAAGAACAAAATTTGGTGAGCCAAGTGGATTTGTGTACTGATCATTACCACCAAGTATCATCAAGTTTGGGTGAAAAGATATTTGCTGGTATTTCGGAAACTCGTAATTTCTTGGAAGTTTGGCAAACCCTTTCAATGAAAGTGCTTTTCCACAGTCTCTGCTTAGGGCTACTTGAAGAGGAAACAAACCATAGAGACAAAACAGAGAACTACAGTATTTTGTCAAGTTTCAAAGTACTACTACAAAGCATGTTGGATTTAGAGTTCCAAATTCATCTATCTATATAGTAGAGAACAGAGTGCACCTAAATATAAAAACTGCTACTGTAGACGTACACTTAAACCTAGAAGAACAAAATTTGGTGAGCCAAGTGGGATTTGTGTCCTGATCATTACCACCAAGTATCATCAAGATTGGGTGAAAAATACTTGCTGGTATTTCGGAAACTCGTAATTTCTTGGAAGCTTGGCAACCCCTTTCAATGAAAGTGCTTTTCCACAGTCTGTGCTTAGGCCTACTTGAAGAGGAAACAAACCATAGAGACGAAACTTAAACTCCTTTATTTTGTCAAGTTTCAAAGAGCTACTACAAACCATGTTTTGATTTAGAGTTTCTAATTCATCTATCTATATAAGAGAGAAACAGAGTGAAACCTACATATAAAAACTGCTACCGTAGATGAACGCTTCAACCTAGAAGAACATAATTTGGTGAGCCAAGTGGGATTTGTGTACTGATCATTACCACCACGTATTATTAAGATTGGGTAAATAATATTTGCTGGTATTTCGGAAACTCTTTATTTCTTAGAAGCTTGGCAACCCCTCTCAATGAAAGTGCTTTTCCACAGTCTGTGCTTAGGGCTACTTGAAGAGGAAACAAATCATAGAGGCAAAACTGAGAACTCCTTTATTTTGTCAAGTTTCAAAGAGCTACTACAAACCATGTTGGATTTAGAGTTCCAAATTCATCTATCTATATAGGAGAGAACAGAGGGAAACCTAAAAATAAAAACTGCTAATGTAACCGATCGTTTCAATCTAGAAGAACAAAATGTTGTAAGACAATTGGGATTTGTGTCCTGATCATTTCCACCAAGTATCTTCAAGATTGGGTGAAAAATATTTGCTGGTATTTCGAAAACTTGTTATTTCTTAGATGTTTGGCAACCCCTCTCATTGAAAGTGCTTTTTCACAGTCTGTGCCTAGGGCTACTTGAAGAGGAAACAAATCATAGAGGCAAAACTGAGAAGTCCTTTATTTTGTCAAGTTTCAAAGAGCTACTACAAACCATGTTGGTTTTAGAATTCCAAATTCATCTATTTATATAGGAGAGAAACAGAGTGAAACCTAAATACAAAAACTGCTACTGTAGACGATGCTGAAACCTAGAAGAACAAAATTTGGTGAGCCATGTGGGATTTGTGTACTGATAATTACCACCACGTATCATCAAGACTGGGTGAAAAAATATTTGCTGGTATTTGGGAAACTCGTAATTTCTTGGAAGCTTGGCAACCCCTTTCAATGAAAGTGCTTTTCCACAGTCTCTGCTTAGGGCTACTTGAAGAGGAAACAAATCATAGAGACTAATCTGAGAATTCCTTTATTTTGTCAAGTTTCAAAGAGGTACTACAAACCATGTTGGATTTAGAGTTCCAAATTCATCTATCTATATAGGAGAGAACAGAGGGAAACCTAAAAAATATAAACTGCTACCATGGACGAATGCTTCAACCTAGAAGACCAAAATTTGGTGAGTCAAGTGGGATTTGTGTACCGATCATTACAACCAAGTATCATCAAGATTGGGTGAAAAATATTTGCTGGTATTTCGGAACTCGTAATTTTTTGGAAGCTTGGCAACCCATTTCAATGAAAGTGCTTTTCCACATTCTCTGCTTAGGGCTACTTGAAGAGGAAACAAACCATAGAGACAAAACTGAGAACTACTTTTTTTTGTCAAGTTTCAAAGAGCGACTGCAAACATGTTGGATTAGAGTTCCAAATTCATCTATCTATATAGGAGAGATCAGAGGGAATCCTAAATATAAAAACAACTAATGTAGACGAACGCTTCAACCTAGAAGAATAAAATTTGGTGAGCCAAGTTGGATTTGTGTACTGATCATTATCACCAAGTATCATCAAGATTGGGTGAAAAAATATTTGCTGGTATTTCGGAAACTCGTTATTTCTTAGAAGCTTGGCAACCCCTCTCAATGAAAGTGCTTTTCCACAGTCTGTGCCTAGAGCTACTTCAAGAGGAAACAAACCATAGAGACAAAACTGAGAACTCCTTTATTTTGTCAAGTTTCAAAGAGATACTACAAACTATGTTGGATTTAGAGTTCCAAATTCATCTATCTATATAGAAGAGAACAGAGGGAAACCTAAAAATAAAAACTGCTACTGTAAACGAATGCTTCAATCTAGAAGAACAAAATTTGGTGAGCCAAGTGGGATTTGTGTACCGATCATTACCAACATGTATCATTAAGAATGGGTGAGAAAATATTTGCTGGTATTTCGGAACTCGTAATTTCTTGGAAGCTTGGCAACCTCTTTCAATGAATGTGCTTTTCCTCAGTCTCTGCTTAGGCTACGTGAAGAGGAAACAAATCATTGAGACAAAACTGAGAACTACATTTTTATGTCAAGGTTCAGAGATATACTACAAACCATGTTGGATTTTGAGTTCCAAATTCATCTATCTATATAGGAGAGAACAGAGGGAAACCTAAAAATAAAAACTGCTAATGTAAACGAACGCTTCAATCTAGAAAAGAACAAAATGTTGTGAGCCAAGTGGGATTTGTGTACTGATCATTTCTACCAAGTATCATCAAGATTGGGTGAAAAAATATTTGCTGGTATTTCGGAAACTTGTTATTTCTTAGAAGTTTGGCAACCCCTCTCATTGTAAGTGCTTTTCCACAGTCTGTGCCTAGGGCTACTTGAAGAGGAAACAAATCATAGAGGCAAAACTGAGAAGTCCTTTATTTTGTCAAGTTTCAAAGAGCTACTACAAACCATGTTGGTTTAGAATTCCAAATTCATCTATTTATATAGGAGAGAACAGAGTGAAACCTAAATACAAAAACTGCTACTGTAGACGAACGCGTAAACCTAGAAGAACAAAATTTGGTGAGCCAAGTGGGATTTGTGTACTGATCATTACCACCACGTATCATCAAGACTGGGTGAAAAAATATTTGCTGGTATTTGGGAAACTCGTAATTTCTTGGAAGCTTGGCAACCCCTTTCAATGAAAGTGCTTTTCCACAGTCTCGGCTTAGGGCTACTTGAAGAGGAAACAAATCATAGAGAGAAAACTGAGAATTATTTTATTTGGTCAAGTTTCAAAGAGCTACTACAAACCATGTTGGATTTAGAGTTCCAAATCCATCTATCTATATAGGAGAGAACAGAGGGAAACTTAAAAAATATAAACTGCTACCGTGGACGAACGCTTCAACCTAGAAGAACAAAATTTGGTGAGTCAAGTGGGATTTGTGTACCGATCATTACCACCAAGTATCATCAAGATTGGGTGAAAAAATATTTGCTGTTATTTCGGAAACTCGTAATTTCTTGGAAGCATGGCAACCCCTTTCAATGAAAGTGCTTTTCCACAGTGTCTGCTTAGGGCTACTTGAAGAGGAAACAAACCATAGAGACAAAACTGAGAACTACTTTATTTTGTCAAGTTTCAAAGAACTACTACAAACCATGTTGGATTCAGAGTTCCAAATTCATCTATCTATATAGGAGAGAACAGAGTGAAACCTAATATATAAAAACTGCTACTGTAGACGAACGGTTAAAACTAGAAGAACAAAATTTGGTGAGCCAAGTGGGATTTGTGTCCTGATCATTACCAGCATGCACCATTAAGATTGGGTCAAAAAATATTTGCTGGTATTTCGGAAACTCCTAATTTCTTCGAAGCTTGGCAACCCTTTTCATGAAAGTGCTTTTCCACTGTCTCTGCTTAGGGCTACTTGAAGAGGAAACAAATCATAGAAACAAAACTGAACATCCTTTATTTTGTCAATTTTCAAAGAGCTACTACAAATCATGTTGGATTTAGAGTTCCAAATTCATCTATCTATATAAGAGAGAACAGAGTGTAACCTAAATATAAAAACTGCTACTGTAGACGAACACTTCAACCAAGAAGAATAAAATGTGGTTAGCCAAGTGGGATTTGTGTACTAATCATTCCCACCAAGTATCATCAAGATTGGTTGAAAAAATATTTGCTGGTATTTCGGAAACTGGTTATTTCTTAGAAGCTTGGCAACCCCTCTCAATGAAAGTGCTTTTCCACAGTATGTGCCAAGGGCTACTTCAAGAGGAAACAAACCATAGAGACAAAACTGAGAACACCTTTATTTTCTCAAGCTTCAAAGAGCTACCTCAAACCATGTTGGATTTAGTGTTCCAAATTCATATATTTGTATAGGAGAGAACAGAGTGAACACTAATTATAAAAACTGCTACTGTAGACGAACGCTTAAACCTAGAAGAACAAAATTTGGTGAGCCAAGTGGATTTGTGTACTGATCATTACCACCAAGTATCATCAAGTTTGGGTGAAAAAATATTTGCTGGTATTTCGGAAACTCGTAATTTCTTGGAAGTTTGGCAAACCCTTTCAATGAAAGTGCTTTTCCACAGTCTCTGCTTAGGGCTACTTGAAGAGGAAACAAACCATAGAGACAAAACAGAGAACTACAGTATTTTGTCAAGTTTCAAAGTACTACTACAAAGCATGTTGGATTTAGAGTTCCAAATTCATCTATCTATATAGTAGAGAACAGAGTGCACCTAAATATAAAAACTGCTACTGTAGACGTACACTTAAACCTAGAAGAACAAAATTTGGTGAGCCAAGTGGGATTTGTGTCCTGATCATTACCACCAAGTATCATCAAGATTGGGTGAAAAAATACTTGCTGGTATTTCGGAAACTCGTAATTTCTTGGAAGCTTGGCAACCCCTTTCAATGAAAGTGCTTTTCCACAGTCTGTGCTTAGGCCTACTTGAAGAGGAAACAAACCATAGAGACGAAACTTAAAACTCCTTTATTTTGTCAAGTTTCAAAGAGCTACTACAAACCATGTTGGATTTAGAGTTTCTAATTCATCTATCTATATAAGAGAGAACAGAGTGAAACCTACATATAAAAACTGCTACCGTAGATGAACGCTTCAACCTAGAAGAACATAATTTGGTGAGCCAAGTGGGATTTGTGTACTGATCATTACCACCACGTATTATTAAGATTGGGTAAATAATATTTGCTGGTATTTCGGAAACTCGTTATTTCTTAGAAGCTTGGCAACCCCTCTCAATGAAAGTGCTTTTCCACAGTCTGTGCTTAGGGCTACTTGAAGAGGAAACAAATCATAGAGGCAAAACTGAGAACTCCTTTATTTTGTCAAGTTTCAAAGAGCTACTACAAACCATGTTGGATTTAGAGTTCCAAATTCATCTATCTATATAGGAGAGAACAGAGTGATACCTAAACATAAAAACTGCTACTGTAGACGAAGGCTTCAACCTAGAACAACAAAATTTGGTGAGCCCAGGGGGATGTGTGTACTGATCATTATCTCCAATTATCATCAAGATTGGGTGAAAAAATATTTGCTGGTATTTCGGAAACTCGTTATTTCTTAGAAGCTTGGCAACCCCTCTCATTGAAAGTGCTTTTCCACAGTCTGTGCCTAGGGCTACTTGAATAGGAAAGAAACCATAGACACAAAACTGAGAACTCCTTTATTTTGTCAAGTTTCAAAGAGCTACTACAAACCATGTTGGATTTAGAGTTCCAAATTCATCTATCTATATAGGAGAGAACAGAGGGAAACCTAAAAATATAAACTGCTACTGTAAACGAACGCTTCAACCTAGAAGTACAAAATTTGGTGAGCCAAGTGGGATTTGTGTACCGATCATTAGGACCACCTATCATCAAGATTGGGTGAAAAAATATTTGCTGGTATTTTGGAAACTCGTAATTTCTTGGAAGCTTGGCAACCCCTTTTAAAGAATGTGCTTTTCCACAGTCTCTGCTTAGGGCTACTTGAAGAGGAAACAATTCATAGATACACAACTGAGAATTCCTTTATTTTGTCAGGTTTCAAAGAGCTACTACAAACCATGTTGGATTTAGAGTTCCAAATTCATCTATCTATGTAGGAGAGAACAGAGGGAAACCTAAAAAATATAAACTGCTACCGTACATGAACCCTTCAACCTAGAAGAACAAAATTTGATGAGCCAAGTGGGATTTGTACTGATCATTATCACCAAGTATCATCAAGATTGGGTGAAAAAATATTTGCTGGTATTTCGGAAACTCGTTATTTCTTAGAAGCTTGGCAACCCCTCTCAATGAAATTTCTTTTCCACAGTCTGTGCCTAGAGCTACTTGAAGAGGAAACAAACCATAGAGACAAAACTGAGAACTCCTTTATTTTGTCAAGTTTCAAAGAGCTACTACAAACTATGTTGTATTTAGAGTTCCAAATTCATCTATCTATATAGAAGAGAACAGAGGGAAACCTAAAAATAAAAACTGCTACTGTAAACGAACGCTTCAACCTAGAAGAACAAAATTAGGTGAGCCAAGTGGGATTTGTGTACCGATCATTACCTACATGTATCATTAAGATTGGGTGAAAAAATATTTGCTGGTATTTCGGAAACTCGTAATTTCTTGGAACCTTGGCAACCCCTTTCAATGAAAGTGCTTTTCCTCAGTCTCTGCTTAGGGCTACGTGAAGAGGAAACAAATCATTGAGACAAAACTGAGAACTACATTTTTATGTCAAGTTTCAGAGATCTACTACAAACCATGTTGGATTTTGAGTTTCAAATTCATCTATCTATATAGGAGAGAACAGAGGGAAACCTAAAATTAAAACTGCTACTGTAAACGAACGCTTCAATCTAGAAGAACAAAATATGGTGAGCCAAGTGGGATTTGTGTACTGATCATTTCCACCAAGTATCATCAAGATTGGGTGACAAAATATTTGCTGGTATTTCGGAAACTTGTTATTTCTGAGAAGTTTGGCAACCCCTGTCAATGAAAGTGCTTTTCCACAGTCTGTGCCTAGGGCTACTTGAAGAGGAAACAAATCATAGAGGCAAAACTGAGAACTCCTTTATTTTGTCAAGTTTCATAGAGCTACTACAAACCATGTTGGATTTAGAATTCCAAATTCATCTATTTATATAAAAGAGAAAAGAGTGAAACCTAAATACAAAAACTGCTACTGTAGACGAACGCTTAAACCTAGAAGAACAAAATTTGGTGAGCCAAGTGGGATTTGTGTACTGATCATTACCACCACGTATCCTCAAGATTCGGTGAAAAAATATTTGCTGCTATTTCGGAAACTCATAATTTCTTGGAAGCTTGGCAACCCCTTTCAATGAAAGTGCTTTTCCACAGTCTCTGCTTAGGGCTACTTGAAGAGGAAACAAACCATAGAGACAAAACTGAGAATTTCTTTATTTTTTCAAGTTTCAAAGAGCTACTACAAACCATGTTGGATTTAGAGTTCCAAATTCATCTATCTGTATAGGAGAGAACAGAGGGAAACCTAAAAAATATAAACTGCTACCGTGGACGAACGCTTCAACCTAGAAGAACAAAATTTGGTGAGTCAAGTGGGATTTGTGTACTGATCATTACCACCAGGTATCATCAAGATTGGGTGAAAAAATATTTGCTGGTATTTCGGAAACTCGTAATTTCTTGGAAGCTTGGTAACCCCTTTCAATGAAAGTGCTTTTCCACAGTCTCTGCTTAGGGCTACTTGAAGAGGAAACAAACCATAGAGACAAAACTGAGAACTACTTTTTTTGTCAAGTTTCAAAGAGCGACTGCAAACCATGTTGGATTTAGAGTTCCAAATTCATCTATCTGTATAGAAGTGAACAGAGGGAAACCTAAAAATAAAAACTGCTACTGTAAACGAACGCTTCAATCTAGAAGAACAAAATTTGGTGAGCCAAGTGGGATTTGTGTACCGATCATTACCAACATGTATCATTAAGATTGGGTGAAAAAATATTTGCTGGTATTTCGGAAACTCATAATTTCTTGGAAGCTTGGCAACCTCTTTCAATGAAATTGCTTTTCTTCAGTCTCTGCTTAGGGCTACTTGAAGAAGAAACAAATCATTGAGACAAAACTGAGAACTATATTTTTATGTCAAGTTTCAGAGTTCTACTACAAACCATGTTGGATTCTGAGTTCCAAATTCATCTATCTATATAGGAGAGAACAGAGGGAAACCTAAAAATAAAAACTGCTAATGTAAACGAACGCTTCAATCTAGAAGAACAAAAAGTTGTGAGACAATTGGGATTTGTGTACTGATCATTTCCACCAAGTATCTTCAAGATTGGGTGAAAAAATATTTGCTCGTATTTCGGAAACTTGTTATTTCTTAGATGTTTGGCAACCCCTCTCATTGAAAGTGCTTTTCCACAGTCTGTGCCTAGGGCTACTTGAAGAGGAAACAAACTATAGAGACAAAACTGAGAACTACTTTATTTTGTCAAGTTTCAAAGAGCTACTACTAACCATGTTGGATTTAGAGTTCCAAATTCATCTATCTATATAGGAGAGAACAAGGGAAACCTAAAAATAAAAACTGCTACTGTAAACGAACTCTTCAACCTAGAAGTACAAAATTTGGTGAGCCAAGTGGGATTTGTGTACCGATCATTACCACCACGTATCAACAAGATTGGGTGAAAAATTATTTGCTGGTATTTCGGAAACTCGTAATTTCTTGGAAGCTTGGCAACCCCTTTCAATGAAAGTGCTTTTACACAGTCTCTGCTTAGGGCTACTTGAAGAGGAAACAAATCAGAGAGACAAAACTGAGAATTCCTTTATTTTGTCAAGTTTCAAAGAGCTACTACAAACCATGTTGGATTCAGAGTTGCAAATTCATCTATCTATATAGGAGAGAACAGAAGGAAACCTAAAAAAATATAAACTGCTACTGTAGACGAACGCTTAAACCTAGAAGAACAAAATTTGGTGAGTCAAGTGGGATTTGAGTACCGATCATTACCACCAAGTATCATCAAGATTGGGTGAAAAAATATTTGCTGGTATTTCGGAAACTCGTAATTTCTTGGAAGCTTGGCAACCCCTTTCAATGAAAGTGCTTTTCCACAGTCTCTGCTTAGGGCTACTTGAAGAGGAAACACACCATAGAGACAAAACTGAGAACTACTTTTTTTTGTCAAGTTTCAAAGAGCGACTAGAAACCATGTTTGATTTAGAGTTCCAAATTCATCTATCTATATAGGAGAGAACAGAGGGAAACCTAAATATAAATCTGCTACTGTAGACGAACGCTTCCATCTAGAAGAACAGAATTTGGTGAGCCAAGTGGCATTGGTTTCCTGATCATTACCACCAAGTATCATCAAGATTGGGTAAGAAAATATTTGCTGGTATTTCGGAAACTAGTTATTTCTTAGAAGCTTAGCAAACCCTCTCAAGGAAAGTGCTTTTCCACAGTCTGTGCCTAGGGCTACTTGAAGAGGAAACAAACTATAGAGACAAAACTGAGAACTACTTTATTTTGTCAAGTTTCAAAGAGCTACTACTAACCATGTTGGATTTAGAGTTCCAAATTCATCTATCTATATAGGAGAGAACAAGGGAAACCTAAAAATAAAAACTACTACTGTAAACGAACGCTTCAAACTAGAGGAAGAAAATTTGGTGAGCCAAGTGGGATTTTTGTACCGATCATTAGCACCAAGTATCATCCAGATTGGGTGAAAAAATATTTGCTGGTATTTCGGAAACTCGTAATTTCTTGGAAGCTTGGCAACCCCTTTAAATGAAAGTGCTGTTCAACAGTCTCTGCTTAGGGCTACTTTAAAAGGAAACAAACCATAGAGACAAAGTGAGAACTCCTTTATTTTGTCAAGTTTCATAGAGCTACTATAAACCATGTTGGATTTAGAGTTCCAAATTCATCTATCTATATAGGAGAGAACAGAGGAAAACCTAAAAATATAAACTGTTACTGTAAATGAACGCTGCAACCTAGAAGAACAAAATTTGGTGAGCCAAGTGGGATATGTGTACTTGTCATTACCACCACGTATCATCCAGATTGGGTGAAAAAATATTTGCTGGTATTTCAGAAACTCATAATTTCTTGGAAGCTTGGCAACCCCTTTCAATGAAATTGCTTTTCCACAGTGTCTGCTTAGGGCTACTTGAAGATGAAACAAAACATAGAGAGAAAACTGAGAACCACTTTATTTTGTCAAGTTTCAAAGAACCACTAAAAACCATGTTGGATTTAGAGTTCCAAATTCATCTATCTATACAGGAGAGAACAGAGGGAAACTTAAATATAAATCTGCTATTGTAGACGAACGCTTCCACCTAGAAGAACAGAATTTGGTAAGTCAAGTGAGATTTGTGTCCTGATCATTACCACCAAGTATCATCAAGATTGGGTAAAAAAATATTTGCTGGTATTTCGGAAACTAGTTATTTCTTAGAAGCTTAGCAAACCCTCTCAATGAAAGTGCTTTTACACAGTCTCTGCTTAGGGCTACTTGAAGAGGAACCAAATCAGAGAGACAAAACTGAGAATTCCTTTATTTTGTCAAGTTTCAAAGAGGTACTACAAACCATGTTGGATTTAGAGTTGCAAATTCATCTATCTATATAGGAGAGAACAGAAGGAAACCTAAAAAATATAAATTGCTACTGTAGACGAACGCTTAAACCTAGAAGAACAAAATTTGGTGAGTCAAGTGGGATTTGTGTACCGATCATTACCACCAAGTAACATCAAGATTGGGTGAAAAAATATTTTCTGGTATTTCGGAAACTCGTAATTTCTTGGAAGCTTGGCAACCCCTTTCAATGAAAGTGCTTTTCCACAGTCTCTGCTTAGGGCTACTTGAAGAGGAAACACACCATAGAGACAAAACTGAGAACTACTTTTTTTTGTCAAGTTTCAAAGAGCGACTAGAAACCATGTTTGATTTAGATTTACAAATTCATCTATCTATATAGGAGAGAACACAGGGAAACCTAAATATAAATCTGTACTGTAGACGAACGCTTCCACCTAGAAGAACAGAATTTGGTGAGCCAAGTGGGATTTGTTTCCTGATCATTACCACCAAGTATCATCAAGATTATGTAAGAAAATATTTGCTGGTATTTCGGAAACTAGTTATTTCTTAGAAGCTTAGAAAACCCTCTCAAGGAAAGTGCTTTTCCACAGTCTGTGCCTAGGGCTACTTGAAGAGGAAACAAACTATAGAGACAAAACTGAGAACTACTTTATTTTGTCAAGTTTCAAAGAGCTACTACTAACCATGTTGGATTTAGAGTTCCAAATTCATCTATCTATATAGGAGAGAACAAGGGAAACCTAAAAATAAAAACTACTACTGTAAACGAACGCTTCAAACTAGAGGAAGAAAATTTGGTGAGCCAAGTGGGATTTTTATACCGATCATTAGCACCAAGTATCATCCAGATTGGGTGAAAAAATACTTGCTGGTATTTCGGAAACTCGTAATTTCTTGGAAGCTGGGCAAACCCTTTCAATGAAAGTGCTTTTCCACAGTCTGTGCTTAGGCCTACTTGAAGAGGAAACAAACCATAGAGACGAAACTTAAAACTCCTTTATTTTGTCAAGTTTCAAAGAGCTACTACAAACCATGTTGGATTTAGAGTTCCAAATTCATCTATCTATATAAGAGAGAACAGAGTGAAACCTACATATAAAAACTGCTACCGTAGATGAACGCTTCAACCTAGAAGAACACAATTTGGTGAGCCAAGTGGGATTTGTGTACTGATCATTACCACCACGTATTATTAAGATTGGGTAAATAATATTTGCTGGTATTTCGGAAACTCGTTATTTCTTAGAAGCTTTGCAACCCCTCTCAATGAAAGTGCTTTTCCACAGTCTGTGATTAGGGCTACTTGAAGAGGAAACAAATCATAGAGGCAAAACTGAGAACTCCTTTATTTTGTCAAGTTTCAAAGAGCTACTACAAACCATGTTGGATTTAGAGTTCCAAATTCATCTATCTATATAGGAGAGAACAAAGTGAAACCTAAAAATAAAAACTGCTACTGTAAACGAACGCGTCAACCTAGAAGAACAAAATTTGGTGAGCCAAGTGGGATTTGTGTACTTGTCATTACTACCACGTATCACCCAGATTGGGTGAAAAAATATATGCTGGTATTTCGGAAACTCGTAATTTCTTGGAAGCTTGGCCACCCCTTTCAATGAAAGTGCTTTTCCACAGTCTCTGCTTAGTGCTACCTGAAGAGGAAACATATCATAGAGACAAAACTGAGAATTCCTTTATTTTGTCAAGTTTCAAAGAGCTACTACAAACCATGTTGGATTTAGAGTTCCAAATTCATCTATCTACATATGAGAGAACAGAGTGAAACCTAAACATAAAAACTGCTACTGTATACGAAGTATTCAACCTAGAAGAACAAAATTTGGTTAGCCCAGGGGGATGTGTGTACTGATCATTATCTCCAAGTATCATCAAGATTGGGTGAAAAAATATTTACTCGTATTTTGGAAACTCGTTATTTCTTAGAAGCTTGGCAACCCCTCTCAATGAAAGTGCTTTTACACAGTCTGTGCTTAGGGCTACTTGAAGAGGAAACAAATCATAGAGGCAAAACTGAGAACTCCTTTATTTTATCAAGTTTCAAAGAGCTACTACAAACCATGTTGGATTTAGAGTTACAAATTCATCTATCTATATAGGAGAGAACAGAGTGAAACCTAAACATAAAAACTGCTGCTGTAGACGAACGCTTAAACCTAGAAGAACAAAATTTGGTGAGCCAAGTAGGATTTGTGTACTGATCATTACCACCAAGTATCATCAAGATTGGGTGAAAAAAATCTTTGCTGGTATTTCGGATACTCGTTATTTCTTAGAAGCTTGGCAACCCCTGTCAATGAAATTGCTTTTCCACAGTCTGTGCCTAGGCCTACTTGAAGAGGAAACAAACGATAGAGACAAAAGTGAAAACTCCTTTATTTTGACAAGTTTCAAAGAGCTACTACAAACCATGTTGGATTTAGAGTTCCAAATTCATCTATCTATATAGGAGAGAACAAAGTGAAACCTAAAAATAAAAACTGCTACTGTAAACGAACGCTTCAACCTAGAAGAACAAAATTTGGTGAGCCAAGTGGGATTTGTGTACCGATCATTACCACCACGTATCAACAAGATTGGGTGATATATTATTTGCTGGTATTTCGGAAACTCGTAATTTCTTGGAAGCTTGGCAACCCCTTTCAATGAAAGTGTTTTACACAGTCTCTGCTTAGGGCTACTTGAAGAGGAAACAAATCAGAGAGACAAAACTGAGAATTCCTTTATTTTGTCAAGTTTCAAAGAGCTACTACAAACCATGTTGTATTTAGAGTTGCAAATTCATCTATCTATATAGGAGATAACAGAAGAAAACCTAAAAAATATAAACTGCTACTGTAGACGAACGCTTAAACCTAGAAGAACAAAATTTGGTGAGTCAAGTGGGATTTGTGTACCGATCATTACCACCAAGTATCATCAAGATTGGGTGAAAAAATACTTGCTGGTATTTTGGAAACTCGTAATTTCTTGGAAGCTTGGAAACCCCTTTCAATGAAAGTGCTTTTCCACAGTCTGTGCTTAGGCCTAATTGAAGAGGAAACAAACCATAGAGACGAAACTTAAAACTCCTTTATTTTGTCAAGTTTCAAAGAGCTACTACAAACCATGTTGGATTTAGAGTTCCAAATTCATCTATCTATATAAGAGAGAACAGAGTGAAACCTACATATAAAAACTGCTACCGTAGATGAACGCTTCAACCTAGAAGAACACAATTTGGTGAGCCAAGTGGGATTTGTGTACTGATCATTACCACCACGTATTATTAAGATTGGGTAAATAATATTTGCTGGTATTTCGGAAACTCGTTATTTCTTAGAAGCTTGGCAACCCCTCTCAATGAAAGTGCTTTTCCACAGTCTGTGCTTAGGGCTACTTGAAGAGGAAACAAATCATAGAGGCAAAACTGAGAACTCCTTTATTTTGTCAAGTTTCAAAGAGCTACTACAAACCATGTTGGATTTAGAGTTCCAAATTCATCTATCTTTATAGGAGAGAACAAAGTGAAACCTAAAAATAAAAACTGCTGCTGTAAACGAACGCCTCAACCTAGAAGAACAAAATTTGGTGAGCCAAGTGGGATTTGTGTACTTGTCATTACTACCACGTATCACCCAGATTGGGTGAAAAAATATATGCTGGTATTTCGGAATCTCGTGATTTCTTGGAAGCTTGGCCACCCCTTTCAATGAAAGTGCTTTTCCACAGTCTCTGCTTAGGGCTACCTGAAGAGGAAACAAATCATAGAGACAAACTGAGAATTCCTCTATTTTGTCAAGTTTCAAAGAGCTACTACAAACCATGTTGGATTTAGAGTTCCAAATTCATCTATCTACATATGAGAGAACAGAGTGAAACCTAATCATAAAAACTGCTACTGTATACGAAGTATTCAACCTAGAAGAACAAAATTTGGTGAGCCCCGGGGGATGTGTGTACTGATCATTATCTCCAAGTATCATCAAGATTGGGTGAAAAAATATTTACTGGTATTTTGGAAACTCGTTATTTCTTAGAAGCTTGGCAACCCCTCTCAATGAAAGTGCTTTTCCACAGTCTGTGCCTAGGGCTACTAGAATAGGAAAGAAACCATAGAGACAAAACTGAGAACTCCTTTATTTTGTCAAGTTTCAAAGACCTACTACAAACCATGTTGGATTTAGAGTTCCAAATTCATCTATCTATATAGGAGAGAACAAAGGGAAACCTAAAAATAAAAACTGCTACTGTAAACGAACGCTTCAACCTAGAAGTACAAAATTTGGTGAGCCAAGTGGGATTTGTGTACCGATCATTACCACCACGTATCAACAAGATTGGGTGAAAAATTATTTGCTGGTATTTCGGAAACTCGTAATTTCTTGGAAGCTTGGCAACCCCTTTCAATGAAAGTGCTTTTACACAGTCTCTGCTTAGGGCTACTTGAAGAGGAAACAAATCAGAGAGACAAAACTGAGAATTCCTTTATTTTGTCAAGTTTCAAAGAGCTACTACAAACCATGTTGGATTTAGAGTTGCAAATTCATCTATCTATATAGGAGAGAACAGAAGGAAACCTAAAAAATATAAACTGCTACTGTAGACGAACGCTTAAACCTAGAAGAACAAAATGTGGTGAGCCAAGTAGGATTTGTGTACTGATCATTACCACCAAGTATCATCAAGATTGGGTGAAAAAATCTTTGCTGGTATTTCGGATACTCGTTATTTCTTAGAAGCTTGGCAACCCCTGTCAATGAAATTGCTTTTCCACAGTCTGTGCCTAGGGCTACTTGAAGAGGAAACAAACCATAGAGACAAAAGTAAAAACTCCTTTATTTTGACAAGTTTCAAAGAGCTACTACAAACCATGTTGGATTTAGAGTTCCAAATTCATCTATCTATATAGGAGAGAACAAAGTGAAACCTAAAAATGAAAACTGCTACTGTAAACGAACGCTTCAACCTAGAAGTACAAAATTTGGAGAGCCAAGTGGGATTTGTGTACCGATCATTACCACCACGTATCAACAAGATTGGGTGATATATTATTTGCTGGTATTTCGGAAACTCGTAATTTCTTGGAAGCTTGGCAACCCCTTTCAATGAAAGTGTTTTACACAGTCTCTGCTTAAGGCTACTTGAAGAGGAAACAAATCAGAGAGACAAAACTGAGAATTCCTTTATTTTGTCAAGTTTCAAAGAGCTACTACAAACCATGTTGGATTTAGAGTTGCAAATTCATCTATCTATATAGGAGAGAACAGGAGAAAACCTAAAAAATATAAACTGCTACTGTAGACGAACGCTTAAACCTAGAAGAACAAAATTTGGTGAGTCAAGTGGGATTTGTGTACCGATCATTACCACCAAGTATCATCAAGATTGGGTGAAAAAATACTTGCTGGTATTTTGGAAACTCGTAATTTCTTGGAAGCTTGGCAACCCCTTTCAATGAAAGTGCTTTTCCACAGTCTGTGCTTAGGCCTAATTGAAGAGGAAACAAACCATAGAGACGAAACTTAAAACTCCTTTATTTTGTCAAGTTTCAAAGAGCTACTACAAACCATGTTGGATTTAGAGTTCCAAATTCATCTATCTATATAGGAGAGAACAAAGGGAAACCTAAAAATAAAAACTGCTACTGTAAACGAACGCTTCAACCTAGAAGTACAAAATTTGGTGAGCCAAGTGGGATTTGTGTACCGATCATTACCACCACGTATCAACAAGATTGGGTGAAAAATTTTTTGCTGGTATTTCGGAAACTCGTAATTTCTTGGAAGCTTGGCAACCCCTTTCAATGAAAGTGCTTTTACACAGTCTCTGCTTAGGGCTACTTGAAGAGGAACCAAATCAGAGAGTCAAAACTGAGAATTCCTTTATTTTGTCAAGTTTCAAAGAGCTACTACAAACCATGTTGGATTTAGAGTTGCAAATTCATCTATCTATATAGGAGAGAACAGAAGGAAACCTAAAAAATATAAACTGCTACTGTAGACGAACGCTTAAACCTAGAAGAACAAAATTTGATGAGTCAAGTGGGATTTGTGTACCGATCATTACCACCACGTATCAACAAGATTGGGTGATATATTATTTGCTGGTATTTCGGAAACTCGTAATTTCTTGGAAGCTTGGCAACCCCTTTCAATGAAAGTGCTTTTCCACAGTCTCTGCTTAGGGCTACTTGAAGAGG
Organism: Callospermophilus lateralis; assembly: GCF_048772815.1. NCBI lineage: Eukaryota > Metazoa > Chordata > Mammalia > Rodentia > Sciuridae > Callospermophilus > Callospermophilus lateralis. The sequence goes on from NW_027513673.1 coordinate 134,647, forward strand.
AAACACACCATAGAGACAAAACTGAGAACTACTTTTTTTTGTCAAGTTTCAAAGAGCGACTAGAAACCATGTTTGATTTAGATTTACAAATTCATCTATCTATATAGGAGAGAACACAGGGAAACCTAAATATAAATCTGTACTGTAGACGAACGCTTCCACCTAGAAGAACAGAATTTGGTGAGCCAAGTGGGATTTGTTTCCTGATCATTACCACCAAGTATCATCAAGATTGGGTAAGAAAATATTTGCTGGTATTTCGGAAACTAGTTATTTCTTAGAAGCTTAGCAAACCCTCTCAAGGAAAGTGCTTTTCCACAGTCTGTGCCTAGGGCTACTTGAAGAGGAAACAAACTATAGAGACAAAACTGAGAACTACTTTATTTTGTCAAGTTTCAAAGAGCTACTACTAACCATGTTGGATTTAGAGTTCCAAATTCATCTATCTATATAGGAGAGAACAAGGGAAACCTAAAAATAAAAACTACTACTGTAAACGAACGCTTCAAACTAGAGGAAGAAAATTTGGTGAGCCAAGTGGGATTTTTGTACCGATCATTAGCACCAAGTATCATCCAGATTGGGTGAAAAAATACTTGCTGGTATTTCGGAAACTCGTAATTTCTTGGAAGCTGGGCAAACGCTTTCAATGAAAGTGCTTTTCCACAGTCTGTGCTTAGGCCTACTTGAAGAGGAAACAAACCATAGAGAAGAAACTTAAAACTCCTTTATTTTGTCAAGTTTCAAAGAGCTACTACAAACCATGTTGGATTTAGAGTTCCAAATTCATCTATCTATATAAGAGAGAACAGAGTGAAACCTACATATAAAAACTGCTACCGTAGATGAACGCTTCAACCTAGAAGAACACAATTTGGTGACCCAAGTGGGATTTGTGTACTGATGATTACCACCACGTATTATTAAGATTGGGTAAATAATATTTGCTGGTATTTCGGAAACTCGTTATTTCTTAGAAGCTTGGCAACCCCTCTCAATGAAAGTGCTTTTCCACAGTCTGTGCTTAGGGCTACTTGAAGAGGAAACAAATCATAGAGGCAAAACTGAGAACTCCTTTATTTTGTCAAGTTTCAAACAGCTACTACAAACCATGTTGGATTTAGAGTTCCAAATTCATCTATCTTTATAGGAGAGAACAAAGTGAAACCTAAAAATAAAAACTGCTGCTGTAAACGAACGCCTCAACCTAGAAGAACAAAATTGGGTGAGCCAAGTGGGATTTGTGTACTTGTCATTTCTACCGCGTATCACCCAGATTGGGTGAAAAAATATATGCTGGTATTTCGGAAACTCGTGATTTCTTGGAAGCTTGGCCACCCCTTTCAATGAAAGTGCTTTTCCACAGTCTCTGCTTAGGGCTACCTTAAGAGGAAACAAATCATAGAGACAAAACTGAGAATTCCTCTATTTTGTCAAGTTTCAAAGAGCTACTACAAACCATGTTGGATTTAGAGTTCCAAATTCATCTATCTACATATGAGAGAACAGAGTGAAACCTAAACATAAAAACTGCTACTGTATACGAAGTATTCAACCTAGAAGAACAAAATTTGGTGAGCCCAGGGGGATGTGTGTACTGATCATTATCTCCAAGTATCATCAAGATTGGGTGAAAAAATATTTACTGGTATTTTGGAAACTCGTTATTTCTTAGAAGCTTGGCAACCCCTCTCAATGAAAGTGCTTTTCCACAGTCTGTGCCTAGGGCTACTAGAATAGGAAAGAAACCATAGAGACAAAACTGAGAACTCCTTTATTTTGTCAAGTTTCAAAGACCTACTACAAACCATGTTGGATTTAGAGTTCCAAATTCATCTATCTATATAGGAGAGAACAAAGGGAAACCTAAAAATAAAAACTGCTACTGTAAACGAACGCTTCAACCTAGAAGTACAAAATTTGGTGAGCCAAGTGGGATTTGTGTACCGATCATTACCACCACGTATCAACAAGATTGGGTGATATATTATTTGCTGGTATTTCGGAAACTCGTAATTTCTTGGAAGCTTGGCAACCCCTTTCAATGAAAGTGTTTTACACAGTCTCTGCTTAGGGCTACTTGAAGAGGAAACAAATCAGAGAGACAAAACTGAGAATTCCTTTATTTTGTCAAGTTTCAAAGAGCTACTACAAACCATGTTGGATTCAGAGTTGCAATTTCATCTATCTATATAGGAGAGAACAGAAGAAAACCTAAAAAATATAAACTGCTACTGTAGACGAACGCTTAAACCTAGAAGAACAAAATTTGGTGAGTCAAGTGGGATTTGTGTACCGATCATTACCACCAAGTATCATCAAGATTGGGTGAAAAAATACTTGCTGGTATTTTGGAAACTCGTAATTTCTTGGAAGCTTGACAACCCCTTTCAATGAAAGTGCTTTTCCACAGTCTGTGCTTAGGCCTAATTGAAGAGGAAACAAACCATAGAGACGAAACTTAAAACTCCTTTATTTTGTCAAGTTTCAAAGAGCTACTACAAACCATGTTGGATTTAGAGTTCCAAATTCATCTATCTATATAAGAGAGAACAGAGTGAAACCTACATATAAAAACTGCTACCGTAGACGAACGCTTCAACCTAGAAGAACACAATTTGGTGAGCCAAGTGGGATTTGTGTACTGATCATTACCACCACGTATTATTAAGATTGGGTAAATAATATTTGCTGGTATTTCGGAAACTCGTTATTTCTTAGAAGCTTGGCAACCCCTCTCAATGAAAGTGCTTTTCCACAGTCTGTGCTTAGGGCTACTTGAAGAGGAAACAAATCATAGAGGCAAAACTGAGAACTCCTTTATTTTGTCAAGTTTCAAAGAGCTACTACAAACCATGTTGGATTTAGAGTTCCAAATTCATCTACCTTTATAGGAGAGAACAAAGTGAAACCTAAAAATAAAAACTGCTGCTGTAAACGAACGCCTCAACCTAGAAGAACAAAAGTGGGTGAGCCAAGTGGGATTTGTGTACTTGTCATTACTACCACGTATCACCCAGATTGGGTGAAAAAATATATGCTGGTATTTCGGAAACTCGTGATTTCTTGGAAGCTTGGCCACCCGTTTCAATGAAAGTGCTTTTCCACAGTCTCTGCTTAGGGCTACCTGAAGAGGAAACAAATCATAGAGACAAAACTGAGAATTCCTCTATTTTGTCAAGTTTCAAAGAGCTACTACAAACCATGTTGGATTTAGAGTTCCAAATTCATCTATCTACATATGAGAGAACAGAGTGAAACCTAAACATAAAAACTGCTACTGTATACGAAGTCTTCAACCTAGAAGAACAAAATTTGGTGAGCCAAGGGGGATGTGTGTACTGATCATTATCTCCAAGTATCATCAAGATTGGGTGAAAAAATATTTGCTGGTATTTCGGAAACTCGTAATTTCTTGGAAGCTTGGCAACCCCTTTCAATGAAAGTGCTTTTCCACACTCTGTGCTTAGGCCTACTTGAAGTGGAAACAAACCATAGAGACGAAACTTAAAACTCCTTTATTTTGTCAAGTTTCAAAGAGCTACTACAAACCATGTTGGATTTAGAGTTCCAAATCCATCTATCTATATAAGAGAGAACAGAGTGAAAACTACATATAAAAACTGCTACCGTAGATGAACGCTTCAACCTAGAAGAACATAATTTGGTGAGCCAAGTGGGATTTGTGTACTGATCATTACCACCACGTATTATTAGGATTGGGTAAATAATATTTGCTGGTATTTCGGAAAATCGTTATTTCTTACAAGCTTGGGAACCCCTCTCAATGAAAGGGCTTTTCCACAGTCTGTGCTTAGGGCTACTTGAAAAGGAAACAAATCATAGAGAAAAAACTGAGAACTACTTTTTTATTTCAAGTTTCAAAGAGCTACTACAAACCATGTTGATTTTAGTGTTCCAAATTCATCTATCTATATAGGAGAGAACAAAGGGTAACCTAAAAATAAAAACGACTACTGTAGACAAACGCTTCAACCTAGAAGAACAAAATTTGGTGAGCCAAGTAGGATTTGTGTACTGATCATTACCACCAAGTGTCATCAAGATTGGGTGAAAAAATATTTGCTGGTGTTTCGGAAACTCGTTATTTCTTAGAAGCTTGGAAACCCCTCCCAATGAAAATGCTTTTCCACAGTCTGTGCCTAGGGCTACTTGAAGAGGAAACAAACCATAGAGACAAAACTGAGAACTACTTTATTTTGTCAAGTTTCAAAGAGCTACTAGAAACAATGTTGGATTTAGAGTTCCAAATTCATCTATCTATATAAGAAAGAACAGAGTACAACCTAAAACTAAAAACTGCTACTGTAAACGAACGCTTCAACCTAGAAGAACAAAATTTGGTGAGACAAGTGGGATTTGTGTACCGATCATTACCATCAGGTATCATCAAGACTGGGTGAAAAAATATTTGCTGGTAATCGGAAACTTGTAATTTCTTGGAAGCTTGGCAACCCCTTTCAATGAAAGTGCTGTTCCACAGTCTCTGCTTAGGGCTAATTGAAGAGGAAACAAACCATAGAGACAAATCTGAGAATTCCTTTATTTTGTCAAGTTTCAAAGAGCTACTACAAACCATGTGGGATTTAGAGTTCAAAATTCATCTATCTATATAGGAGAGAACAGAGGGAAACCTAAATATAAAAACGACTACTGTAGACGAACGCTTCAACCTAGAAGAACAAAATTTGATGAGCCAGGTGGGATTTGCGTAATGATCATTACCACCAAGTATCATCAAGATTGGGTGAAAAAATATTTGCTGGTATTTCGGAAACTCATTATTTCTTAGAAGCTTGGCAACCCCTGTCAATGAAAGTGCTTTTCCACAGTCTGTGCCTAGGGCTACTTGAAGAGGAAACAAACCATAGAGACAAAAGTGAGAACTCCTTTATTTTGACAAGTTTCAAAGAGCTACGACAAACCATGTTGGATTTAGAGTTCCAAATTCATCTATCTACATATGAGAGAACAGAGTGAAACCTAAACATAAAAACTGCTACTGTATACGAAGTCTTCAACCTAGAAGAACAAAATTTGGTGAGCCAAGGGGGATGTGTGTACTGATCATTATCTCCAAGTATCATCAAGATTGGGTGAAAAAATATTTGCTGGTATTTCGGAAACTCGTAATTTCTTGGAAGCTTGGCAACCCCTTTCAATGAAAGTGCTTTTCCACACTCTGTGCTTAGGCCTACTTGAAGTGAAAACAAACCATAGAGACGAAACTTAAAACTCCTTTATTTTGTCAAGTTTCAAAGAGCTACTACAAACCATGTTGGATTTAGAGTTCCAAATCCATCTATCTATATAAGAGAGAACAGAGTGAAAACTACATATAAAAACTGCTACCGTAGATGAACGCTTCAACCTAGAAGAACATAATTTGGTGAGCCAAGTGGGATTTGTGTACTGATCATTACCACCACGTATTATTAGGATTGGGTAAATAATATTTGCTGGTATTTCGGAAAATCGTTATTTCTTACAAGCTTGGGAACCCCTCTCAATGAAAGGGCTTTTCCACAGTCTGTGCTTAGGGCTACTTGAAAAGGAAACAAATCATAGAGAAAAAACTGAGAACTACTTTTTTATTTCAAGTTTCAAAGAGCTACTACAAACCATGTTGATTTTAGTGTTCCAAATTCATCTATCTATATAGGAGAGAACAAAGGGTAACCTAAAAATAAAAACGACTACTGTAGACAAACGCTTCAACCTAGAAGAACAAAATTTGGTGAGCCAAGTAGGATTTGTGTACTGATCATTACCACCAAGTGTCATCAAGATTGGGTGAAAAAATATTTGCTGGTGTTTCGGAAACTCGTTATTTCTTAGAAGCTTGGAAACCCCTCCCAATGAAAATGCTTTTCCACAGTCTGTGCCTAGGGCTACTTGAAGAGGAAACAAACCATAGAGACAAAACTGAGAACTACTTTATTTTGTCAAGTTTCAAAGAGCTACTAGAAACAATGTTGGATTTAGAGTTCCAAATTCATCTATCTATATAAGAAAGAACAGAGTACAACCTAAAACTAAAAACTGCTACTGTAAACGAACGCTTCAACCTAGAAGAACAAAATTTGGTGAGCCAAGTGGGATTTGTGTACCGATCATTACCATCAGGTATCATCAAGACTGGGTGAAAAAATATTTGCTGGTAATCGGAAACTTGTAATTTCTTGGAAGCTTGGCAACCCCTTTCAATGAAAGTGCTGTTCCACAGTCTCTGCTTAGGGCTAATTGAAGAGGAAACAAACCATAGAGACAAATCTGAGAATTCCTTTATTTTGTCAAGTTTCAAAGAGCTACTACAAACCATGTGGGATTTAGAGTTCAAAATTCATCTATCTATATAGGAGAGAACAGAGGGAAACCTAAATATAAAAACGACTACTGTAGACGAACGCTTCAACATAGAAGAACAAAATTTGATGAGCCAGGTGGGATTTGCGTAATGATCATTACCACCAAGTATCATCAAGATTGGGTGAAAAAATATTTGCTGGTATTTCGGAAACTCATTATTTCTTAGAAGCTTGGCAACCCCTGTCAATGAAAGTGCTTTTCCACAGTCTGTACCTAGGGCTACTTGAAGAGGAAACAAACCATAGAGACAAAAGTGAGAACTCCTTTATTTTGACAAGTTTCAAAGAGCTACGACAAACCATGTTGGATTTAGAGTTCCAAATTCATCTATCTATATAGGAGAGAACAGAGGGAAACCTAAAAATAAAAACTACTACTGTAAACGAACGCTTCTACCTAGAAGAAGAAAATTTGGTGAGCCAAGTTGGATTTGTGTACCGATCATTACCACCACGTATCATCAAGATTGAGTGAAAAAATATTTGCTGGTATTTCGGAAACTCGTGAATACTTGGAACCTTGGCAAACCCTTTCAATGAAAGTGCTGTTCCACAGTCTCTGCTTAGGGCTACTTGAAGAGGAAACAAAATCATAAAGACAAAACTGAGAATTCCTTTATTTTGTCAACTTTCAAAGAGCTACTACAAACCATGTTGGATTTAGAGTTCCAAATTCATCCATCTATATAGGAGTGAACAGAGGGAAACCTAAAAATATATACAGCTGCTGTAAACGAACGCTTCAACCTAGAAGAACAAAATTTGGTGAGTCAAGTGGGATTTGTGTACCGATCATTACACCAAGTATCATCAAGATTGGGTGAAAAAATATTTAATGTCATTTCGGAAACTCGTAAATTCTTGGAATCTTGGCAACCCCTTTCAATGAAATTGCTGTTCAACAGTCTCTGCTTAGAGCTACTTGAAGAGGAAACAAACCATAGAGACAAAGTGAGAACTCCTTTATTTTGTCAAGTTTCAAAGAGCTACTACAAACCATGTTGGATTTAGAGTTCCAAATTCATCTATCTATGTAGGAGAGAACAGAGAGAAACCTAAATATAAAAACGACTATCGTAGACAAACGCTTCAACCTAGAAGAAGAAAATTTGGTGAGCCAAGTGGGATTTGTGTACTGATCTTTACCACCAAGTATCATCAATATTGGGTGAAAAAATATTTGCTGGTATTTCGAAAACTCGTTATTTCTTAGAAGCTTGGAAACCCCTCTCAATGAAAATGCTTTTCCACAGTCTGTGCCTAGGGCTACTTGAAGAGGAAACAAACCATAGAGACAAAACTGAGAACTCCTTTATTTTCTCAAGTTTCAAAAGAGGCTACTAGAAACAAATGTTGGATTTAGAGTTCCAAATTCATCTATCTATATAAGAAAGAACAGAGTAGAACCTAAAACCTAAAAACCGCTACTGTAAACGAACGCTTCAACCTAGAAGAACAAAAATTTGGTGAGCCAAGTGGGATTTGTGTACCGATCATTACCATCAGGTATCATCAAGATTGGGTGAAAAATATTTGCTCGTATTTCGGAAACTGGTAATTTCTTGGAAGCTTGGCAACCCCTTTCCATGAAAGTGCTGTTCCACAGTCTCTGCTTTAGGGTACTTTAAGAGGAAACAAACCATAGATACAAATCTGAGAATTCCTTTATTTTGTCAGGTTTCCAAAGAGCTACTACAAACCATGTTGGGTTTAGAGTTCCAAATTCATCTATCTATATAGGAGAGAACAGAGGGAAACCTAAAAATATAAACAGCTGGTGTAAACGAACGCTTCATCCTAGAAGAACAAAATTTGGTGTGCAAGAGGGATTTGTGTACCGATCATTAACACCAAGTATCATCAAGATTGGGTGAAAGAATATTTGCTGGCATTTCGGAAACTCGTTATTCCTAGGAAGCTTTGCAACCCCTTTCAATGAAAGTGCTTTTCCACAGTCTCTATTTAGGGCTGCTTGAAGAAAAAACAAAGCATAGAGTCAAAACTGAGAACCACTTTTTTTTTTGTCAAGTTTCAAAGAGCGACTAGAAACCATGTTGGATTTAGAGTTCCAAATTCATATATCTATATAGGAGAGAACAGAGGGAAACCTAAATATAAAAACGACTACTGTAGACGAACGCTTCAACCTAGAAGAACAAAATTTGGTGAGCCAAGTGGGATTTGTGTACTGATCATTACCACCAAGTATCACCAATTTGGGTGAAAAAATATTTGCTGGTATTTCGGATACTCGTTATTTCTTAGAAGCTTGGAAACCCCTCTCAATGAAAGTGCTTTTCCACAGTCTGTGCCTAGGGCTACTTGAAGAGGAAACAACCCATAAAGACAAAACTGAGAACTCCTTTATTTTTTCAAGAATCAAAGGGCTACTAGACACCATGTTGGATTTATAGTTCCAAATTCATCTATCTATATAGAAGAGAACAGTGTGAAACCTAAAAATAAAAACTGCTACTGTAAACGAACGGTTAAACATAGAAGAAGAAAATTTGGTGAGCCAAGTGGGATTTGTGTACTGATCATTGCCATCAGGTACCATCAAGATTGGGTGAAAAAATATTTGCTGGTATTTCGGAAACTGGTAATTTCTTGGAAGCTTGGCAACCCCTTTCCATGAAAGTGCTGTTCCACAGTCTCTGCTTAGGGCTACTTGAAGAAGAAACAAACTATTGAGACAAAACTGAGAACTACTTTTTTTTGTCAAGTTTCAAAGAGCGACTACAAACCATGTTGGATTTAGAGTTCCAAATTCATCTATCTATATAGGAGAGAACAGAGGGAAACCTAAAAATATAAACAGCTGCTGTAAACGAACGCTTTAACCTAGAAGAACAAAATTTGGTGAGTCAAGTGGGATTTGTGTACCGATTATTACCACCAAGTATCATCAAGTTTGGGTGAAAAAATATTTGCAGCCATTTCTGAAATTCGTTATTTCTAGGAAGCTTGTCAACCCCTTTCAATGAAAGTGCTTTTCCACCATCTGTGCCTAGGGCTACTTGAAGAGGAAACAAACCATAGAGACAAAAGTGAGATCTCCTTTATTTTGACAAGTATCAAAGAGCTACTACAAACCATGTTGGATTTAGTGTTCCAAATTCATTATCTATAAAGGAGAGAACAGAGGGAAACCTAAAAATAAAAACTACTACTGTAAACGAACGCTTCTACCTAGAAGAAGAAAATTTGGTGAGTCAAGTGGGATTTGTGTACCGATCATTACCACCAAGTGTCATCAAGATTCGGTGAAAAAATATTTGCTGGCATTTCGGAAACTCATTATTTCTAGAAAGCTTGTCAACCCCTTTCAATGAAAGTGCTTTTCCACAGTCTCTGCTTAGGGCTACTTGAAGAAAAAACAAAGCATAGAGTCAAAACTGAGAACTAGTTTTTTTTTTTGTCAGGTTTCAAAGAGCGACTAGAAACCATGTTGGATTTAGAGTTCCAAATTCATCTATCTATATAGGAGAGAACAGAGGGAAACCTAAATATAAAAACTACTACTGTAAACGAACGCTTCTACCTAAAAGAAGAAAATTTGTTGAGCCAAGTGGGATTTGTGTACCGATCATTACCACCACGTATCATCAAGATTGAGTGAAAAAATATTTGCTGGTATTTCGAGACTGGTAATTTCTTGGAAGGTTGGCAACCCCTTTCAATGAAAGTGCTTTTCCACAGACTCTGCTTAGGGCTACTTGAAGAGGAAACAAATCATAGAGATAAAACTGAGAATTCCTTTATTTTGTCAAGTTTCAAAGAGCTACTACAAACCATGTTGGATTTAGAGTTCCAAATTCATCTATCTATATAGGAGAGAACAGAGGGAAACCTAAAAATATAAACAATTCCTGTAAACAAACTCTTCAACCTAGAAGAACAAAATTTGGTGAGTCAAGTGGGATTTGTGTATCGATCATTACCACTAAGTATCATCAAGATTTGGTGAAATAATATTGGCTGGTGTTTCGGAATCTCGTTGTTTCTTGGAAGCTTGGCAACCCCTTTCAATGAAAGTGCTTTTCCACAGTCTCTGCTTAGGGCTACTTGAAGAAAAAACAATGCATTTAGTCAAAACTGAGAACTACTTTTTTTTGCCAATGTTCAAAGAGCGACTAGTAACCATGTTGGATTTAGAGTTCCAAATTCATCTATCTATATAGGAGAGAACAGAGGGAAACCTAAATATAAAAACGACTACTGTAGACGAACGCTTCAACCTAGAAGAACAAAATTTGGTGAGCCAAGTGGGATTTGTGTACTGATCATTACCACCAAGTATCATCAAGTTTGGGTGAAAAAATATTTGCTGGTATTTTGGAAACTCCTTATTTCTTAGAAGCTTGGAAACCCCTCTCAATTAAAAATGCTTTTCCACAGTCTGTGCCTGGGGCTACTTGAAAAGAAACAAACCATAGAGACAAAACTGAGAACTCCTTTATTTTGTCAAGTTTCAAAGAGCTACTAGAAACCATGTTGGCTTTAGAGTTCCAAATTCATCTATCTATATAAGAAAGAACTGAGTAGAACCTAAAACTAAAAACTGCTACTGTAAACGAACGCTTCAACCTAGAAGAACAAAATTTGGTGATCCAAGTGGGATTTGTGTACCGATCATTACCATCAGGTATCATCAAGATTGGGTGAAAAAATATATGCTGGTATTTCGGAAACTCGTAATTTCTTGGAAGCTTGGCAACCCCTTTCAATGAAAGTGCTTTTACACAGTCTCTGCTTAGGGCTACTTGAAGAGGAAACAAATCATAGAGACAAAACTTAGAATTCCTTTATTTCGTCAAGTTTCAAAGAGCTACTACAAACAATGTTGGATTTAGAGTTGCAAATTCATCTATCTATATAGGAGAGAACAGAAGGAAACCTAAATAATATAAACTGCTACTGTAGACGAATGCTTCAACCTAGAAGAACAAAATTTGGTGAGTCAAGTGGGATTTGTGTACCGATCATTACCTCCAAATATCATCAAGATTGGGTGAAAAAATAATTGCTTGTATTTCGGAAACTCGTAATTTCTTGGAAGCTTGGCAACCCCTTTCAATGAAAGTGCTTTTCCACAGTCTCTGCTTAGGGCTACTTGAAGAGGAAACAAACCATAGAGACAAAACTGAGAACTACTTTTTTTTTCAAGTTTCAAAGAGTGACTAGAAACCATGTTTGATTTAGAGTTCCAAATTCAACTATCTATATAGGAGAGAACAGAGGGAAACCTAAATATATATCTGCTACTGTAGACGAACGCTTCCACCTAGAAGAACAGAATTTGGTGATCCAAGTGGGATTTGTCTACCGATCATTACCACCACATATCATCAAGATTGGGTGAATAAATATATTCTGGTATTTCGGAAACTCGTCATTCCTTTGAAGCTTAGCATCCCCTTTCAATGAAAGTGCTTTACCACGTCTCTGCTTAGGGCTACTTGAAAAGGAAACAAATCATAGAGACAAAACTGAGAACTACTTTTTTATTTCAAGTTTCAAAGAGCTACTACAAACCATGTTGATTTTAGTGTTCCAAATTCATCTATCTATATAGGAGAGAACAAAGGGTAACCTAAAAATAAAAACGACTACTGTAGACAAACGCTTCAACCTAGAAGAACAAAATTTGGTGAGCCAAGTAGGATTTGTGTACTGATCATTACCACCAAGTGTCATCAAGATTGGGTGAAAAAATATTTGCTGGTGTTTCGGAAACTCGTTATTTCTTAGAAGCTTGGAAACCCCTCCCAATGAAAATGCTTTTCCACAGTCTGTGCCTAGGGCTACTTGAAGAGGAAACAAACCATAGAGACAAAACTGAGAACTACTTTATTTTGTCAAGTTTCAAAGAGCTACTAGAAACAATGTTGGATTTAGAGTTCCAAATTCATCTATCTATATAAGAAAGAACAGAGTACAACCTAAAACTAAAAACTGCTACTGTAAACGAACGCTTCAACCTAGAAGAACAAAATTTGGTGAGCCAAGTGGGATTTGTGTACCGATCATTACCATCAGGTATCATCAAGATTGGGTGAAAAAATATTTGCTGGTAATCGGAAACTGGTAATTTCTTGGAAGCTTGGCAACCCCTTTCAATGAAAGTGCTGTTCCACAGTCTCTGCTTAGGGCTACTTTAAGAGGAAACAAACCATAGAGACAAATCTGAGAATTCCTTTATTTTGTAAAGTTTCAAAGAGCTACTACAAACCATGTGGGATTTAGAGTTCAAAATTCATCTATCTATATAGGAGAGAACAGAGGGAAACCCAAATATAAAAACGACTACTGTAGACGAACGCTTCAACCTAGAAGAACAAAATTTGATGAGCCAGGTGGGATTTGCGTAATGATCATTACCACCAAGTATCATCAAGATTGGGTGAAAAAATATTTGCTGGTATTTCGGAAACTCATTATTTCTTAGAAGCTTGGCAACCCCTGTCAATGAAAGTGCTTTTCCACAGTCTGTGCCTAGGGCTATTTGAAGAGGAAACAAACCATAGAGACAAAAGTGAGAACTCCTTTATTTTGACAAGTTTCAAAGAGCTACTACAAACCATGTTGGATTTAGAGTTCCAAATTCATCTATCTATATAGGAGAGAACAGAGGGAAACCTAAAAATAAAAACTACTACTGTAAACGAACGCTTCTACCTAGAAGAAGAAAATTTGGTGAGCCAAGTGGGATTTGTGTACCGATCATTACCACCACGTATCATCAAGATTGAGTGAAAAAATATTTGCTGGTATTTTGGAAACTCGTGAATACTTGGAACCTTGGCAAACCCTTTCAATGAAAGTGCTGTTCCACAGTCTCTGCTTAGGGCTACTTGAAGAGGAAACAAATCATAAAGACAAAACTGAGAATTCCTTTATTTTGTCAACTTTCAAAGAGCTACTACAAACCATGTTGGATTTAGAGTTCCAAATTCATCCATCTATATAGGAGTGAACAGAGGGAAACCTAAAAATATATACAGCTGCTGTAAACGAACGCTTCAACCTAGAAGAACAAAATTTGGTGAGTCAAGTGGGATTTGTGTACCGATCATTACACCAAGTATCATCAAGATTGGGTGAAAAAATATTTAATGTCATTTCGGAAACTCGTAATTTCTTGGAAGCTTGGCAACCCCTTTCAATGAAAGTGCTGTTCAACAGTCTCTGCTTAGAGCTACTTGAAGAGGAAACAAACCATAGAGACAAAGTGAGAACTCCTTTATTTTGTCAAGTTTCAAAGAGCTACAACAAACCATGTTGGATTTAGAGTTCCAAATTTATCTATCTATGTAGGAGAGAACAGAGAGAAACCTAAATATAAAAACGACTATCGTAGACAAACGCTTCAACCTAGAAGAAGAAAATTTGGTGAGCCAAGTGGGATTTGTGTACTGATCTTTACCACCAAGTATCATCAATATTGGGTGAAAAAATATTTGCTGGTATTTCGAAAACTCGTTATTTCTTAGAAGCTTGGAAACCCCTCTCAATGAAAATGCTTTTCCACAGTCTGTGCCTAGGGCTACTTGAAGAGGAAACAAACCATAGAGACAAAACTGAGAACTCCTTTATTTTCTCAAGTTTCAAAGAGCTACTAGAAACAATGTTGGATTTAGAGTTCCAAATTCATCTATCTATATAAGAAAGAACAGAGTAGAACCTAAAACTAAAAACCGCTACTGTAAACGAACGCTTCAACCTAGAAGAACAAAATTTGGTGAGCCAAGTGGGATTTGTGTACCGATCATTACCATCAGGTATCATCAAGATGGGGTGAAAAAATATTTGCTCGTATTTCGGAAACTGGTAATTTCTTGGAAGCTTGGCAACCCCTTTCCATGAAAGTGCTGTTCCACAGTATCTGCTTAGGGGTACTTTAAGAGGAAACAAACCATAGAGACAAATCTGAGAATTCCTTTATTTTGTCAAGTTTCAAAGAGCTACTACAAACCATGTTGGGTTTAGAGTTCCAAATTCATCTATCTATATAGGAGAGAACAGAGGGAAACCTAAAAATATAAACAGCTGGTGTAAACGAACGCTTCAACCTAGAAGAACAAAATTTGGTGTGTCAAGTGGGATTTGTGTACCGATCATTAACACCAAGTATCATCAAGATTGGGTGAAAGAATATTTGCTGGCATTTCGGAAACTCGTTATTTCTAGGAAGCTTGGCAACCCCTTTCAATGAAAGTGCTTTTCCACAGTCTCTACTTAGGGCTGCTTGAAGAAAAAACAAAGCATAGAGTCAAAACTGAGAACCACTTTTTGTTTTGTCAAGTTTCAAAGAGCGACTAGAAACCATGTTGGATTTAGAGTTCCAAATTCATCTATATATAGGAGAGAACAGAGGGAAACCTAAATATAAAAACGACTACTGTAGACGAACGCTTCAACCTAGAAGAACAAAATTTGGTGAGCCAAGTGGGATTTGTGTACTGATCATTACCACCAAGTATCATCAACATTGGGTAAAAAAGTATTTGCTGGTATTTCGGAAAGTCGTTATTTCTTAGAAGCTTGGCAACCCCTCTCAATGAAAGTGCTTTTCCACAGTCTGTGCCTAGGGCTACTTGAAAAGAAACAAACCATAGAGACAAAACTGTGAACTCCTTTACTTTTTCAAGTTTCAAAGAGCTACTACAAAGCATGTTGGATTTAGAGTTCCAAATTCATCTATCTATATAGGAGAGAACAGAGGGAAACCTAAAAATATATACAGCTGCTATAAACGAACGCTTCAACCTAGAAGAACAAAATTTGGTGAGTCAAGTGGGATTTGTGTACCGATCATTACCACCAAGTATCATCAAGATTGGGTGAAAGAATATTTGCTGGTATTTCGGAAACTCATTATTTCTTAGAAGCTTGGCAACCCCTGTCAATGAAAGTGCTTTTCCACAGTCTGTGCCTAGGGCTAATTGAAGAGGAAACAAACCATAGAGACAAAAGGGAGGACTCCTTAATTTTGACAAGTTTCAAAGAGCTACTACAAACCATGTTGGATTTAGTGTTCCAAATTCATCTATCTATATAGGAGAGAACAGAGGGAAACCTAAAAATATAAACAGCTGCTATAAACGAACGCTTCAACCTAGAAGAACAAAATTTGGAGAGTCAAGTGGTATTTGTGTACCGATCATTACCACCAAGAATCATCAAGATTGGGTGAAAAAATATTTGCTGGTATTTCGGAATCTCGTTGTTTCTTGGAGGCTTGTCAACCCCTTTCAATGAAAGTGCTTTTCCACAGTCTCTGCTTAGGGCTACTTGAATAAAAAACAAAGCATAGAGTTAAAACTGAGAACTACTTTATTTTGTCAAGTTTCAAAGAGCGACTAGAAACCATGTTGGATTTAGAGTTCCAAATTCATCTATCTATATAGGAGAGAACAGAGGGAAACCTAAATAGAAAAATGACTACTGTAGACGAACGCTTCAACCTAGAAGAACAAAATTTGGTGAGCCATGTGGGATTTGTGTACTGATCATTACCACCAAGTATCATCAAGATTGGGTGAAAAAATATTTGCTGGTAGTTCGGAAACTGGTAATTTCTTGGAAGCTTGGCAACCCCTTTCCATGAAAGTGCTGTTCCACAGTATCTGCTTAGGGGTACTTTAAGAGGAAACAAACCATAGAGACAAATCTGAGAATTCCTTTATTTTGTCAAGTTTCAAAGAGCTACTACAAACCATGTTGGGTTTAGAGTTCCAAATTCATCTATCTATATAGGAGAGAACAGAGGGAAACCTAAAAATATAAACAGCTGGTGTAAACGAACGCTTCAACCTAGAAGAACAAAATTTGGTGTGTCAAGTGGGATTTGTGTACCGATCATTAACACCAAGTATCATCAAGATTGGGTGAAAGAATATTTGCTGGCATTTCGGAAACTCGTTATTTCTAGGAAGCTTGGCAACCCCTTTCAATGAAAGTGCTTTTCCACAGTCTCTACTTAGGGCTGCTTGAAGAAAAAACAAAGCATAGAGTCAAAACTGAGAACCACTTTTTGTTTTGTCAAGTTTCAAAGAGCGACTAGAAACCATGTTGGATTTAGAGTTCCAAATTCATCTATCTATATAGGAGAGAACAGAGGGAAACCTAAATATAAAAACGACTACTGTAGACGAACGCTTCAACCTAGAAGAACAAAATTTGGTGAGCCAAGTGGGATTTGTGTACCGATCATTACCACCAAGTATCATCAACATTGGGTAAAAAAGTATTTGCTGGTATTTCGGAAAGTCGTTATTTCTTAGAAGCTTGGCAACCCCTCTCAATGAAAGTGCTTTTCCACAGTCTGTGCCTAGGGCTACTTGAAAAGAAACAAACCATAGAGACAAAACTGTGAACTCCTTTACTTTTTCAAGTTTCAAAGAGCTACTACAAAGCATGTTGGATTTAGAGTTCCAAATTCATCTATCTATATAGGAGAGAACAGAGGGAAACCTAAAAATATATACAGCTGCTATAAACGAACGCTTCAACCTAGAAGAACAAAATTTGGTGAGTCAAGTGGGATTTGTGTACCGATCATTACCACCAAGTATCATCAAGATTGGGTGAAAGAATATTTGCTGGTATTTCGGAAACTCATTATTTCTTAGAAGCTTGGCAACCCCTGTCAATGAAAGTGCTTTTCCACAGTCTGTGCCTAGGGCTAATTGAAGAGGAAACAAACCATAGAGACAAAAGGGAGGACTCCTTAATTTTGACAAGTTTCAAAGAGCTACTACAAACCATGTTGGATTTAGTGTTCCAAATTCATCTATCTATATAGGAGAGAACAGAGGGAAACCTAAAAATATAAACAGCTGCTATAAACGAACGCTTCAACCTAGAAGAACAAAATTTGGAGAGTCAAGTGGTATTTGTGTACCGATCATTACCACCAAGAATCATCAAGATTGGGTGAAAAAATATTTGCTGGTATTTCGGAATCTCGTTGTTTCTTGGAGGCTTGTCAACCCCTTTCAATGAAAGTGCTTTTCCACAGTCTCTGCTTAGGGCTACTTGAATAAAAAACAAAGCATAGAGTCAAAACTGAGAACTACTTTATTTTGTCAAGTTTCAAAGAGCGACTAGAAACCATGTTGGATTTAGAGTTCCAAATTCATCTATCTATATAGGAGAGAACAGAGGGAAACCTAAATAGAAAAATGACTACTGTAGACGAACGCTTCAACCTAGAAGAACAAAATTTGGTGAGCCATGTGGGATTTGTGTACTGATCATTACCACCAAGTATCATCAGGATTGGGTGAAAAAATATTTGCTGGTAGTTCGGAAACTGGTAATTTCTTGGAAGCTTGGCAACCCCTTTCAATGAAAGTGCTTTTTCACAGTCTCTACTTAGGGCTACTTGAAGAAGAAACAAACTATAGAGACAAAACTGAGAAATACGTTTTTTTTTTGTCAAGTTTCAAAGAGCGACTACAAACCATGTTGGATTTAGAGTTCCAAATTCATCTATCTATATAGAAGAGAACAGAGTGAAACCTAAATATAAAAACGACTACTGTAGACGAACGCTTCAACCTAAAGAACAAAATTTGATGAGCCAAGTGGAATTTGTGTAATGATCATTACTACCAAGTATCATCAAGATTGGGTGAAAAAATATTTGCTGGTATTTGGGAAACTCATTATTTCTTAGAAGCTTGGCAACCCCTTTCAATGAAAGTGCTTTTCCACAGTCTCTATTTAGGGCTACTTGAAGAAGAAACAAACTATAGAGACAAAAATGAGAACTACTTTTTTTTGTCAAGTTTCAAAGAGCGACTAGAAACAATGTTTGATTTAGAGTTCCAAATTCATCTATCTATATAGGAGAGAACTGAGGGAACCTAAAAACATAAACAGCTGCTGTAAATGAACGCTTCAAACTAGAAGAACAAAATTGGTGAGTCAAGTGGGATTTGTGTACCGATCCTTACCACCAAGTATCATCAAGATTGGGTGAAAAAATATTTGCTGCCATTTCGGGACTCGTTATTTCTAGGAAGCTTGGCAACCCCTTTCAATGAAAGTGCTTTTCCACAGTCTCTACTCAGGGCTACTTGAAGCAGAAACAAACTATAGAGACAAAACTGAGAACTACTTTTTTTTTGTCAAGTTTCAAAGAGCGACTACAAACCATGTTGGATTTAGAGTTCCAAATTCATCTATCTATATAGGAGAGAACAGAGGGAAACCTAAATATAAACCCGACTACTGTAGACGAACGCTTCAACCTAGAAGAACAAAATTTGATGAGTAAAGTGGGATTTGTGTACCGATCATTACCACCAAGTATCATCAAGATTGGGTGAAAAAATATTTGCTGGGATTTCGGAAACTCATTATTTCTTAGAAGCTTGGCAACCCCTGTCAATGAAAGTGCTTTTCCACAGTCTGTGCCTAGGGCTACATGAAGAGGAAACAAACCATAGAGACAAAAGTGAGAACTCCTTTATTTTGACAAGTTTCAAAGAGCTACTACAAACCATGTTGGATTTAGAGTTCCAAATTCATCTATCTATAAAGGAGAGAACAGAGGGAAACGTAAAAATAAAAACTACTACTGTAAACGAACGCTTCTACCTAGAAGAAGAAAATTTGGTGAGCCAAGTGGGATTTGTGTACCGATCATTACCATCAGGTATCATTAAGATTGGGTGAAAAAATATTTGCTGGTATTTCGGAAACTGGTAATTCTTGGAAACTTGGCAACCCCTTTCAATGAAAGTGCTGTTCCACAGTCTCTGCTTAGGGCTACTCGAGGAAGAAACAAAATATAGAGACAAAACTGAGAACTACTTTTTTTTTGTCAAGTTTCAAAGAGCGACTACAAACCATGTTGGATTTAGAGTTCCAAATTCATCTATCTATATAGGAGAGAACAGAGGGAAACCTAAAAATATAAACAGCTGGTGTAAACGAACGCTTCAACCTAGAAGAACAAAATTTGGTGAGTCAAGTGGGATTTGTGTACCGATCATTACCACCAAGTATCATCAAGATTGGGTGAAAAAATATTTGCTGGTATTTCGGAAAGTCATTATTTCTTAGAAGCTTGGCAACCCCTGTCAATGAAATTGCTTTTCCACAGTCTGTGCCTAGGGCTACTTGAAGAGGAAACAAACTATATAAACAAAACTGAGAACTACTTTTTTTTTGTCAAGTTTCAAAGAGCGACTTCAAACCATGTTGGATTTAGAGTTCCAAATTC